>NC_137073.1:64659161-64949161 GCF_951640355.1 Cnephaeus nilssonii | reverse complement strand
AATAGATATGTGTTCATTAATGATAAGAAGTAAGCTTTATGTAATTTTAGCTTTACATTTATTATATCATGCTATGCATACCATCATGCAACTTGATTTTTCATTCATTATGTTTTCAGATCCATCCATATGGAAAAATATTGAAATACTTCATTCCTTTTAACTGTTAAATAGCATTTCATTGTATAAATATATTTTATTTATCCCTTTGCTTATTGAAGTGCATATAGATTGTCTCCTGACATTGATTTTTATAGTAAGAAGCTTACCCAGGGAGAAAAATGGAGTTTTGTAAATTCCATGGTAATCTAACATAAGATTTGAATTCTGTAATCATGCAGACTGTATTTCTAAATATACATTTATTTCTGTAATTATGTATGAATAGTACCTATTAACATCAGAATTATCTAAAAATAGAAAAAATTGGTAATCTTTTTTTTTTTTCCATTACCAGATACCACAAGTTGAAACATATTTTTTTGTGGAACTATATGAAGTCACTGCTGGAGCAGCGATAAACAATAGCGCTAGATTTGCACAGATCAAATTCTTACAGAGGGCTGGACCTCAGAGCCTCGTGTATTTTTCTGTGGGTTCTCGGCTACCAGTGGCTCATAAAAAGGCCACTTTAATCAGTTTGCAGGTGTCCAGAGATTCTGGGACAGGGCTACTGGTATCTGTTAACTTTGGTACCCAGGTAAGCATCAGATAGACATTAACAGTTAAGGTTTTCTTCTTTATTGCCTGAGTAGTGAAATAGAGAATAATCAATACATTATTTTCTTATGATTGCATCATAATTCACATTATGTTTATTATATTAAGCTTCATGTTTTAAAATGATAGTCTTTTGTATTTTTCTTTCTTTTGAAAATGTTGGTTGTTTAATGCAAACTGTCTTGCATAAATCTGTTTTACAAGATCTTTAGAGAGTTAAAATTTCTTCCCAGTGTAACTGTATAAGACCAGAAACAAAAATCAAGGATCTTTGTTATGGTTTATATTTGAACTAGTTGAAAATCTTCTCTGGAATTTCAAGCACCAACTGATCTGTATATTTCTTTAAATCCATGAGCTCATGTGGTGTTACTGCCACTTTTCAAATCCATCCTATTAGGAGACATCAGGTGAAAGAGAGGGAGCAGCTAGGTATCCAGGGACTCAGAAGAGCAGTACTATGTAACATGAAGTGACCAGATCCTGGGATTGGGTCAGACCACACCATACACCTTTCCAGCATTATTTTTTTGTTAATCCTCCTCCAAGGATACTTTTTCCATTGATTTTAAGAGAGTGGGAGGGAGGGAGAGGAGAGAGAGAAACATCGATGTGCGAGAGACACATCTACTGGTTGCCTCTACATGTGCTTTGACTAGGGCCATGGATCAAACCTGTACTCCAATGAGAAGGGAATTGAAGTTGCTAAAGTAAGAATCTGAGTGCCAATATATCTGTCATATTTATTTATAGTCTTTCTAGATTCTTCATAAGTGATTCCTTGCAAAACACATGCTGCCACTAGCATGTAACTCATCGCATTTTTATAACACTATGGAAACATGAAGGGACCCTGTGGGATGGAAATGTTCGGTATCGTGACTGTATCAATGTCAGCATCCTGGTTGTGAGCTTGTATTGTTACACAGAATGTTACCAAAGAGGGCTGTTGGGTAAAGAGCCCAGGAGGTCACTCTATTATTTCTTGTAAACTGCATGTGAATCTACAATTATCGCAAAATGGAAAGTTTAATTTTAAAAATTAGAAATAAAAGTTTCACTTCTCTGGTATTTTATTTCCCTATTGCTTCATTGCCTCTGTATTTTCTCTCTCTTAATGCTCTCTTTGCATATTACTAGAAGGCAAAGACATATAATTCCATTTTCAGTAGCTGGCAAGAATGAGCAAATTATGGACCAAGTTGCTAGTCTATTACAATGATATCAGTCCTCATTTTACCTCTTTAAATAGTTTTTCATTATGTAGTTAAAACAGTAGCTGTAGTGTACGTACTCTGTGGTAGGTCAGCAATCCCAGGACATAAATACTATAATCTTATCACTTGTTCTCTTATATCTACATATTTGTGATAAAAAGGTAAGGGATATCAAGTTTTGAGATAATGAAAATATCACTCATTCCAGTTAGTTAGCATTAAATCCAATAGGCCTGAGCTAATCCAAATTTGAAAACCAATTTAAATGTTTTCGTTTATGTATGTGTGTACTGGCCCAAAGCACACAAGCTCAAGAAAGAACAACCTTTCCTCCGTAGGCACACATTGCCTCTTCTAGGCAAAGGCTATTTCTATATTGCTTTACGTTGTTTCTTTTAAATTGCATAGTGCTTCTTGTTTTTATATATGTATTTTATAAACACAAGAACATTTTGATGATTCCATTTCCTTTCGACGTCTGAATTGTGAGATAAATCCTACAGGAAAACAGTGGGCAGGAAGTATATGTGCAGTTTGTAGTAAAAAAAAAATCACCCCCACCTAGCTTAAGAAATTGAGCTTTATCAGGATCATAGAACTAGATACTGTGGACCCTTCTCCAGCTTTTTTCTTGCAGGATAACCTCTCCTTAACTTGCTTTTGAGTTATTCCCTTGCTTCTACCACCTACCATATGCTGTTTAGGTGTTACCTCTTTTGGAAATTATGCAAATGAGATTCTGCCGCTGTATTGTTTCACGGTGCGCTTCTTTTGCTCAACATGTTCATGTGTATAGTTCTTTCACTGTCACTGTGACATAGTATTCCAATGGATACTTTAGTTTATCCATTCTTGTGTTGTTTCTGTCAACAAGGTTTTTTTTCTTTTTTCTTTTTTACCATTTTGCTTCAGGTGTTCTTAAAAACCTTTTATCTCCACTGATTTTTTTATTTTTTGACCCACCTGGTCATTTCCTCTTTCTGGAAGATGCTCTTCTCCTTTGGGCCCTTACCTACTCTTAGCCCTTACCTCACTAGCAGCTTCTTCCTGTTGCCCAGTTGGTCTTCCTGGCCAATAAGTAATGGGGTGCACCAAGACAGAGCATGTAGGTCTGTTTTCTTCAAATATAATCCTACCTAATAAAACAGTAATATGCAAATTGACCGCACCTTTGCTACACCCAAGCCACGCCCACCAGCCAAAGCCACGCCCACCAGCAAATCAGGGCGAGTATGCAAATTACTCAACAAAGATGGCGGTTAATTTGCATACACTGAGGGAGGGAGGAGTGAAGACTGAAGACAACTTAGAAGAGGGAGGAAAAGCGGAAAGCAAGGTGGCTGCCAGAGGGAAAGCCGGGTGGGGCGGCAGCGGCGCGTGGGTGCAGGCGCGGCAGCCGCAACGGCAGAGGCAGCACTTGTGGCCGCAGCGGCCGCTTGCAGGATTCTTCCTGCAAATGGGCTACTAGTCTATTAAATAAATGAGAACTCTTGAATTTTTATCACCAGTCTCTTCACCACCCTGATCTAGACTCACATATCTGATTGCTCTACTTGACATCCTCATTTGAATGTTTAAAAGGTATCTAAGACTTAATATGTATAATAAATAACTTTTGATTTCTCCCTTAACAGTATTTCCCATTTTCCACTGTTCATCGAAGCAAACATCCTCAATTCTTCTCTTCCTTTCCACCCAACATTGTATTAGCCAGAAAGTCCTACTGACTCTTCATTCAAAGTATATTTCCAATCTTTGCACATATCACTCTTTCTACTTATACAACCCTACTTCAGGTTATCTCTTCTCCCTGCCTCATGCATATCCCCTGCTACAGCCACAATAGTCACAAAAAGATAAAATCTGTCACTCTCCCAGAAACCTCCAGGGTCTTCCTGCCACACTTTGTAAAATGGATGTACATATCTGGCCCCTGCCCACCTCTCTGATGCCAGCTTCTTGAACTTTTGACCTTGTTCCAATCACATTGGCCCTCTGGCTCTTCCTCAGGGCCTTTGTAATTGCTGTTCCTTCTACCTAGAATGCTTTCCCCCAGATCCTATGTGCCCTGTTCCCCTACACCACTGTGGTCTCTGCTCAAATGTCACATCAACAGCTTCCCTGAGCAACCTTATCTAAAGTAGTACCCTTACCATCACCCTGCATGCCGCTGCATAGTCTTACTTTTCTTCATAGAATTTATCTTCATATAAAGTTATGTTGTTAATTCTATAACTTCTGTCCGCTGCTAGGCTCTGTGAGTGCAGGGATTCTGTTGTTCATATCTGCACCCACAGTATGCCACCTGGCAGGTATTGGGAGTTTTTGTTTGTTCATTAGCAAGCAAATTCACATTACTTTGGTTCTTCCTTGACTAAGTTCTCATGCTTCAATTTACAAAAAACTTTCAATAACCACAATTCGAAGAAATTCAGGTGTGTATATGCCCAAGGTCCTATTCCTTAAGGTGTTTTCATATCTCAGTAAAAATAACAAGAGACCAATTCCTCCTTTCTTCCCTCTGCTTTCTCTTTTCTCCCCAAACCCCATCTCCTCCACATTTCCAGGTGAAAATGCAAATATTCCCCCTTTTCCTCCATACTTACATTTGCAGCCTGTGTTATTTAAGCACAGTGTTCACAGTTGGGGAAATTCTGTGAGGAAGTAGGGACAATTAAATTCTCTTTCTTGCTCTACTCTAAGGCATCTGTCTTTCCTAACCTCATCACTGTATGATGTACATTTTCCCCTTTAACTGAGGAGATTAGAAAAAGTATAAAACCCACTGATTTCGTTGTAATGTTGTCACGGCCCATCAGTCTAAGAAAAATAAAATTTGCTTAAGGAGTAAGAGTTTGTGTCGGACAAGATCAGAGGTGTGGCAGCTTCACTGAGGCATGTTGTTTAATTTCTAGGAGTTGAGGAGTGCTGAGACAATGGGAAGGACACTCATCTCTCCAGCTCTTTCTGGGAAGGATTTTGTGAGAACTGAAGGCACCTTGGTCTTCGAACCTGGCCAGAGAAACACCGTATTGGATGTCGTCCTAACCCCAGAGACAGGGTCTTTAAATCCATTTCCTAAACGCTTCCAGGTTGTACTTTTTGACCCAAAAGGTGGTGCCCGAGTTGATACAGTGTATGGGACTGCCAACATCACGCTTGTCTCTGACGCAGATTCGCAGGCCGTGTGGGGGCTTGCGGATCAGCTGCAGCAGCCCCTGGACGGGGACATCCTCAACAGAGTGCTCCACAGCATCAGCATGAAGGTGGCCACAAAGAACACTGACGAGCAGCTCAGTGCCGTGATGCACTTAATACACAAGGTAAGACTTGCAAGTGTCAGCAGCTGGTTTAGGAAGGATTCATGAATTTAAAAAATAAAAGCAAACACACATACACTTTTATTATGTCAGTGAACATCTACACTAATAAAAGAGAAAGATGCAAATTGACCATACCTTCATGATGCCCACCAGCCAATCAGGAGTGAATATGCAAATTAACCTAACAAAGATGGCGGGTTAATTTGCATACACAGGCATTGAGCGGCCAGGGGCGTTCCGCACCACCCCAGCAGCTCCGGGCCTCTGGGCTGCAAGGGAAGGCGGAAAGGCGGCTCTGGGCCAGAGCAAAGGCAGTGCCGGCAGCCAGGGGAAGGAAGGCCCATTCATTCTTGCATGAATCTTTGTGCATCGGGCCTCCTGTGAAATTATAATAGGATGAAATTTCTGAGCATAGAAGTGGAACTTATCATAGTTGATCATGTATTTTTGCTTGCATGTGACTTATGCCTATTTGGAAACCCCAGTCTTAAACTCAGAGAGTGACGATTTATCTGCTGCTGCAGCGAGGACAGCCCAGTGTCTGAAAAGGGGCACCAGATGTCAGAAGCTACAGGCTCTGTCTGATTCTCGAGAAAGTGGACGAATATCTTTTGAAATTGCATCTGTTTTTTGAGTCTATAAAAATAGAACTTGAACTAGATTCCCAGTTCTTCCTATTTAAATGCGACAGAACAGGAGCTTTTGCCCTCAGCTTGTTTGTTGCTCCTCTCAGGCACTGAAAACTTTCACAGAATAGGATAATTTCAGACACTCAAATAACCAGATAACTTCAGGCATTCAAATAGGTATGGACTTAGACCAACTAGGTTTTATTTTAAGCCTATTTATTTGTTTACACTTCTGCAAATGATGGAATTACATGGAGATGTTAGACTCTAAGAATAAATGAAGCATATTTGAAAAGCATCATTGTTAAAGGAAAAGACTCTTATCAGGGTTTATTTGAGGCTTTTATTAGAAAAACTAGAGGCCCGGTGCATGAAATTCATGCACAGGAAGGGGGCCCTCAGCCCAGCCTGCACCCTCTCCAATCTGGGACCCCTTGAGGGATGTCCGATCACCCATTTAGGCCCAATCCTGGTGGGGCAATTGGGCATCCCTCTCACAATCCAGGACTGCTGGCTCCCAACCACTCACCTGCCTCTGCCTGATTGCCTACAACCACTTCTGCCTGCCAGCCTGATCACCCCCTGACCGCTCCCCTGCCAGCCTGATCAACACCTAACTGCTCCCTGGCCAGGCCAATTGCCCATAACTTCCCTCCCCTGCCATCCTGGTCACCCCTAACTGCCCTCCCCTGCCAGCCTGGGTTTCCCCCACAACTGGGTCCCCCCCCCCATAGGCTTGATCGCCCCCATCTACCCCCCCATTGCAGGACTGGTCCCTCCAACTGCCCTCCCCTTCAGGCCTGCCCCCACAACTGCCCTCCCCTGCAGTCCTGGTCCCCCCCAACTGCCCTCCTCTGCTGGCCCAGTCGCCCCTAGCTGCCCTCCCTGCTTGCATGATCGCCCACAACTGCCCTCCTGCAGGCCTGGTCCCCCCCAACTGTCCTCCCCTGCAGGCCTGCCACTCCGAAACTGCCCTCCCCTGCAGTCCTGGTCCCCCCCAACTGCCCTCCCTTGCTGGCCTGGTCTCCCCCAACTTCCCTCCTCTGCCGGCCTGGTCTCCCCCAACTTCCCTCCTCTAATTGCCCACAACTGCCCTCACCTGCAGGCCATCTTGTGGCAGCCATCTTGTATCCACATGGGGGCAGCCATCTTTGACCACACGGGGGCGGCCATCTTGTGTCTTGGAGTGATGGTCAATTTACATATTACTCTTTTATTAGATAGAATACTTATCAATATATTGATATATAAGTAAAAAAGATTTTGAGTACATGCATATGAATTCTTAAATACTATATTTCTTATGTGTGAACTTTAAATCCTTAAAATGTTTACAATGGGGTTTTAGATTGTCATGCCTATTTTACTTTTTTTATATGTCTCTTAAAATCCAGTGCCTGAAGGGTAGGAAAAAAATTACAAAGCACACAGGCAGGAGGAGAAGGCCTTGCCAAATAGTGTAAAGCAAAGAAAAGTGACTATTTCATGCAGAGACTTCTCCCCCTGGCAATGGAACCCTGGGTATGGGAGTCTAGTATGGGTCTGGGACCCCTTGCTCCTCAGCAGGGAACCTCTGCTGCTAAGATATCCCTCCTGATTTGTACCCGTCACATGTGGGTTTGGGACCAGCCTGTTCTAGGTCTCTGCCCCAGTCTCAATGTCGCTTCTTTAAATCCCTGGTTGTAGGACTTCCAATCAGCTAGATTTTAGGAGGTTCTGAATGATGGTTGTGATGTAATTTAGTTGTAATTTTTATATTGTTGTGGCAGCAGGGAAGTATGCCTACACCACCATCTTGACCAGAAGTATGAGTCATTTTTAATATATAAATTTGAAGTGGAGACCCAGAAGTCATACAGGAAATGATTAATAAACTTCACCACATAAAATTTAAGCAAAATTTATTTTTGCATATATCATTAGCAAAATCAAAAGACAGCTAATGTTATATGTCAATTATATCTCAATAAAACTGGTGGTAAGGTAAGAAAACTAAAGACAACTAAGGGGTGTAGGGAATATTTATGCAAATATATGTATAACAATAATTTTTATTTCAGCACAATCCTAGCTAATAAAAGAGTAATATGCAAATTGACCATCACTCCAACACACAAGATGGCTGCCCCCATGTGGTCAAAGATGGATGCCCCCACAAGATGGCCAGCAGGGGAGGGCAGATGGGAGGGACCAGGCCTGCAAGGGAGGGCAGTTGGGGGTGATCAAGCCTGCAGGGGAGGGCAGTTAGGGGTGACTAGGCCGACAGACGGAGGGAAGTTAGGGGCGACTGGGCCTGCAGGGAAGGGCAGTTGCGGGGGACCCAGGCCTGCAGGGGAGAGCATTTGGGGGGGACCAGGCCTCAAGAGAGGGCAGTTGGGGTGATCAAGCCTGCAGGGGAGGGCAGTTAGGGGTGATCAGGTCTGCAAGGGAGGGCAGTTAGGGGCAAATAGGCTGGCAGGGGAGCAGTTAGGCATCAATCAGGCTGGCAGGGGAGTGGTTAGGGGGTGATCAGGCTGGCAGGCAGAAGCCGTTAGGGGCAATCAGGAAGGCAGGCAGGCGAACAGTTGGGAGCCAGCAGTCCTGGATTGTCAGAGGGATGTCGGACATCCCTCGAGGGGTCCCAGATTGGAGATGGTGCAGGCTGGGCTGAGGGACACACACCGCCGTGCACGAATTTCGTGAACCGGGCCTCTAGTATATAATAACAAAAAGCAGAAAAAATAAGCATCAATTAGAGGGGCCTGGTATAGCCATAAAATGCATAAGAATTTTCATGTTTTAGACATATTTATAATAATGAGAATAAGATAATAAAACAGGCACCGAAAATGTATATGACCACACACAGCAGGTTGTAATTTTAACAAGTAAAATATAGTTAACTTTGAATTTCAGATAAACAATGAATGAAAACATTTTTATTTGCATGTATTTACATGAGACAATTATATATTTTTATTTGCATGTACTTATATGAGACAATTATTGGTTACTTACCTGAAATTCAAATAGAGTCACTTAAACTTTATCTGTCAGTCATTCATATATTTTAAATGCAGTTAATATGAACTCTAAGATAACCTCAGATTCAAAAGTAGAACATCCATGTACTGGATAGAAGTTCATTCTACAAGGTCTTATATTTTAAGTGAAATTGTTTCATATTTGTAAGTTTTATTTCCCCCCAGATTTTAGCTTCTTTGAAACAGAATTCGCTCTATACTATATATTTTTTATAGGAAGAGCTCAATAAGTCTTATATATTGTTATTACACTCCCCAGAAGTGACTACTTATTTATGTTCAGAAGACACAGCTATGTGCTGAAAAGAGCATGAACTTTAAATGACTCACTGTATTTTGGATAAAATTCAGCTGTGGGTTTGGGCAAATTTTTGCTATGACAATATTCTATCCTTTGTTTTTCCTAGATATACTAGTAGTGAAATGAAAATTATTTAAAATGCTGGTTTTTTAAAAATAATAATTTCAGTCTTTTAAGACTGCTGGATTTTATATACAAAATTTAATTTCTTAGGGTTTTGGTTTTCAGATTATGAAAGCTTGGTAAAACATGAGTCAAGAGGTGTTGCCTTTAATTTTGTGTTCTGGAACACTTGAAAGCACAGGAATAATATGTTCTGTGAAAGTTTGATGTACTCTCCACCCTTTCCAAAGATCTCCTTTTTTGTTTTCTTCCTGACAGTTTAAAAAAATTTTTCCATGGTTGATTCAGGCTTTTTTGTAAGCCAGTATTAATAATTGGGGGGAAGGTTCTTTTTACTGTTTATGTAAAATGGCCCTTTAGAGCAAAGTATTTCTTCTTATGGTATATTTTAATAATATATATCTTATATTTTAAGAATTATTTTTCACATTTGGTTTGTTTTATAATCACACTAACAGTGGTTTAGACATGGTCTATATTTTACTCCCGGTTGTATATTTCGTGCTTGCAGTAATTTTGTGTGACCTGGCTGCAAACTGAGCCAATCTGTGTTGTTATTCTGGGACACACAGGTGGGGGGATGTTTGCAGTTAGGGTAGGGGGGCTGTCACAGTGCCTCCTGGGACATTCACCATCTTGGTGCACTCAGAAAGTGAGGCATCCTCTTTCTGCCTCCATTTCCTTATCTGGAATCAAAACAAAATAACACCAGCCCCTCCCTCACAAGATTGTTGTGAGAATGAGAGAAGTTAGTATAACCGGTGAAGAATAGCACCTCTATAAACCAAGGGTTATGTAAATGGCCTTTTGGTTTTTGTGTGTTTTCCTAAATCTTTCTTTTGCCCTTGAATGTGAATGAATGGTTGGATGGCTCTAGAATTTTGGATCACAGCCTTTAATTCTCAAAATTCCACATGTTGCTCCGGTGGTTTCTGGCATTTCATTTGCAAAAAAAAATCTGATTGAATTTTTGTTTCTCTGTTAGTAGTTTTTTTTCCTGTCTGTTTTTCTGGTGAGATTTTTTTTTTATTCTTGAAATAATATTTAAAAATCACCAGATACATCTGGTGGTGTTTCTTTTTCTTATTTTCACTGGTATAAGCAAGCTCTGCATTTTTAGCCGCAAGTATTTCCTTCGTTTATTAAGGAACTGTGTAGGTTTTGCCTCTACCTGCTTCTTTTATGTGCTTGGTGTATCTTATGGATTGGTCCTGTTTGTTATATTTTCTCTGAGTCCTGGGAGCATTTCTTGAGTTTATTTTCCATTTAACATATTCCTTTTGTATCCAAAGAGCTGTCCCCTGTCTCCATTATAATTTTTACTTTGTTAAATTTTTATTTGTACTTTTTATCATCTTTTCCTTATAGATTATTATCCATTCTTCCTTACTATCTTTGAGATGGCTACTCTTAAACTTGGATTTTGAGTTCAGCCATCAGCTTGGTACCATATAGATTATAAAACTATTAAAAAATATATGGGAAACATGAGCCACTACTTCAATGAACTTAATTAGTAGGAGTAACACGACAAATCATTTCAACATTGTCATCATAAGTTCGTTAATAAAAGTACGTGCAAAGTACAAAGAGAGCCATCATGTATATGATCAGGCAGGTGGGGCCCAGTGTAGAAGTCATAGAGAAATTATGACTAATTTGGATTTTGAAGAAGTCATAGGGACTTCTCAGATATATAAGAGTGAGTGGAATAACAAGTCAATGGTTTCACATCAAAGTTTAGGCAGACAATAAAGATGTGGCCTCCATCATTCTGGCAAGGAAAAAAACCAAACCATGAAGGCTATTTCTCCTCTTAGTCTCCTTTTCCCTCAGATAGCAAATAACCCGGTTCTTTAAGGTAGGAAGGCTCATACTCACGGATAAAGGCAAGAATGCCAAGAGCTCGTGACTACCCTTGGTTGGAATAGGATTTTCTCATTTGATGTTTTAGGAGTTTAGTGACATGTGGTGGTTTCTGTTCGTTGAACACTGATAATCAAGAATAATCTTGCCCAGCCAGCATGTCAGTGGTTGAGCATTGACCTATGGACCAGGAGATCACAGTTCGGTTCCTAGTCAGGGCATATGTTCGGGTTGTGAGCTAGATCCCCAGTATGGGGCGTGCAGGAGGCAGCCAATCCATGATTCTCTCTAATTATTGATGTTTCTATCTCTCCCGCCCTCTCCCTTCACCTCTGAAATCAATAAAAATATATATTTTTAAAAATAATAATCTTGCTTCTATATGGACAATCTTGTATTTATTTCCTTAGTTGGTCAAAATAATAATCCTTGGGGTAGATATAAAAGAGATTAATTTTGACTCATAATGTTAATTATTGTAGTTAAAAGTAAGTGATCCATGCAACCATTTTAGGCTTTGTCTAGTTATTAAATAGAACATATTATTGTGGTTGTGTGTTTTGTTTATAAATGATTATTTTTGTTTTTTAAAGTACAAATGGATGTTTTTGAAATATAATTTTGATCCTGATTTCTCTTAAATTCTTCATAGGTTCATCCTTATTTTGTTAATGCTAATAACTGTTAATAAAGAAAACATTATAGTATATGATACATTATCATTTAAATGGTTTATTAAGATATATTTTTGTATTTGTTTTTCCCCAGATAACTGTTGAAGGAAAAAAGCAAGCATTCAGTATTGAAAACCGAAATCTCTTCTATGATATTCTTTGTGCTCTTATTAACCCAAAGCGCAAGGACACTAGGGGATTCAGCCACTTTTCTGAAGTAACTGAGGATTTTGCCTTCTCTCTGCTGACCGATGTTACCTGTGGCTCTCTGGGTGAAAAGTAAGTGTCATTTAATATACTAGCTGTACATTCTATGGATGTATTCCTTCACAGTGTACAAAGTAATACACAACGCAAATAACATTTATATGCTGTAACTAAAGACTATACAGTTAATGCATTGTATTAGTGCACAAATGAAGTTAATTATTTGAAAAAAACACACACAGCAATTACATCAAGAAAAATAAATTTATCCTGGCAACAATATATCCCTCTTGTTTTGAAGGGTCTTTTATAGGGTATTTTCTTTACTCTTACTCATATAATGAATAGAAGATACATTCTGAAAAAAAGGAAGGTGATTCCCACCTTTAGATGGGCTTTGATGTGCCGGTAGCGGGTGCTTCCCTGGAGTTGTGGTTCAGTTTCATCTGTTTGGAGGCATCTCTCAGAATGTTGTTGAACTTCAGACTCATTGTTTCATGGCAGGAAGCAAGCAAGAGGAAAGAAAAAAATAAAAAGTGGCTCATGTTTATTAGTATTTATGAAATTAATTTTGTAACTGTATGTTAGTAGTCTTCAGAAGTCACGGTGTTTTAAACTGGGTAAGTGTAGTACAAAACTCTAAAAATGTTTATTTCTATTTGATTTAACATAAACATGGTGGATAATAAATAATAAAAAAAGAGTGAAAATGGAGATTTCCCCCCCAGTTCTCACTGAGAAATATCTGTTATTTAAAAAGAAATGATTATTATTTAATGGGACATGTCTGATTTAAAATGTTTATGTAATCTCTTTAAAGTTTATTCTTTTAAGATCTTATTGATTGATTTTAGAGAAAGAGGAAGGGAGAGAGAGAACATGAGTTTGTTGTTCCACATACAGGGTGGTCGATTCCTGTATGTGCCCTGACTGGGGATGGAACACACAACCTTGGCATATCGGGACAATACTCTAACACACTGAGCTACCTGCCAGGGCCTCTATAAACTTTATATTTTATTTATTGATGAATGCTGTGATCAGTATTCATTAAGTTATGTTGATATTTTGAAGACTAATTAAAAAAATTTGGTATAATAATTTAAATCATCTATTTATGGGGCCCTTTATGAACTGACATGTTATTTTAAATATTGTTTGGATTGTAAGACTTTTATCTTTACTTCTTAGATCACAAGACACATAAAGTTCAAAGAGATAGTAAACCCAGATATAAAAGTGTTACAAGATAGATCAAAGATTAAATAATAATTATAATAACTGATATTGACTATTCCTCTGCTCTAGTTTTGACACTGTATTAGATTGAACAATATGAAATTGCTTCTTATCTAGATATTAACAATATAATAAGTGTTATACGGATTGAACTAGTCCTTAGTAAAAGTTGTACATGTATTATTTTATCCCCACAAAAGATCAGTTTAAGTAGCTGTTCAAGGATAGGTTAGGGCTTTTATTGTTCCTAATCACAGATGTAGAAACTGAGGCTAGGGGCCTTACACAGCTTGCCGGCGGTCACATGATTAGTCCAGGAGGGGGCCTGGGCTCGGTTCCAGGCCAGCAGGCCAATCCCAGGCCTACTTGACTCTACTACCCTTGCTGGCCTCTGTGTCATGTGGTCAGAAGTGATTGTAAACCACTTGCTTTGAAACAGATCTTCCATTCTGATCCCATGACTCCAAAGTGCTCCAGACTTTCATCCCAAGTCAGTGCCTGGGTGTGACTTGAGGTTTGGGTACAGAACCAGCATCCCCTTACACTGTATTCTTTTAACCCTGATGGTCAAGTCCTGGGGACTTCTTTTTCTTTTCTTTTTTAAAAATAGATTTTTATTGATTTCAGAGAGGAAGGGAGAGGGAGAGAGGGATAGAAACATTAATGATGAGAGAGAATCATTGATCGGCTGCTTCCTGCATGCCCCCCCCCCTACTGGGGATCGAACCCTCAACCCAGGGATGTACCCTTGACTGGAATTGAACCCAGGACTCCTCAGTCCACAGGCCAATGCTCTATCCACTGAGCCAACCTGGCTAGAGCTGCTTTCTTAATGAGGAGCATCATCAGAGCACCTGAAAAGCTCTGCGAGCCCTTTCCGGAGGCCCCTTCTGCAGTCCTCCCTGTTCCGAAGTGTCCAGCTGAGACCAGCGATTAGCAGGTCAGCTCCTCAGTGCCATTTGTAAATGTCTCTAATGTCTCCAGAAACCTCTGAAATGGATGATTTCTTTACTTCAAGTAAGTTTGCACTGAGGCCACAGTGTGTGTGTATACGCATAGTTAAGAAATATCCTTTTACTGTTCTTCCCTGTTATTCTGTGTTCAACTATGTTGTTCAGTTAAGTCATAGTTCATTGTTTTACATTCCCCATAGTCCCAAATCTTTAAATATTTTTTCTGTATGTTTCCAAATTACCAGGATATTGAGGTTGTCTTAGATATGAACCATCTACCCTGCTGTGATTGTTAGTTTCCATATCTGTGCCTTCAAAGGCCCAGTGAGAACTCCGAGCATCTGAGATACACAGACAGAATGGTCCTTCCTGTGTTGTTGCCTGATGTATTCCCTGGGCCTAGAACAGTGGTATGTGGTAGATTCTCAGTGGCTGTAGTACAATGAGTGACTAGAATGAGTAAATGAATCAATATCTTTCCTTCTCTCCATACACTTACCTTTCTTTCTAAGTTGTCCAAGAAGAGGAAACAGCATGTACAATGGTAGTCAGGCAAGAATAGCATGGTATGTTTGGGAAGGCCATCAACCTTTAAAGGTTAAACATGGTATACGTTAGGTGTGGTGTGTGTGTGTGTGTGTGTGTGTGTGTGTGTGTGTGTGTGTGTGAAAGAATCAGACTTAGGGTGTCAGACTGTTAGGGAGGTGTGTGTGGCCTGTACACCTTGAGGTGCTTCAATAGGGGTCTTGGACATTAGGGTCTAGAGCCCTGGATGAAAGGCTGGATTAAAGATAGGTAAAGTTGGGGTGGCCTCTTTTTTAGAGAGAGGGCCTATAGCTAGAGATAAAGGTTAGCTATTACGTTTTCCTTTCTTTCTCAAATGTTCCATTGAAAATCTTTGCTCCATTTCCTTGGTTAGCAGTCTTGACAAGGTATCATTTAGAATCATGATATAATTATACATACTCTACATGTGTTGTGGCCTATATCACTTTTTAACATTTAATGCCTCATTTTTATCCTAATATCCTCTGAACATTTCCAGGCAGGTTTTAGATGTGATTCATCCTTGTATCTCCTCATTGTTTGCAAACATAATGTGTCTACTGATAAGATGTATCCGATTCACTGGAGGACTGGTTAAAAAATACAGAGTCCTAAAATCCCTAGCTCCCTCCCCAGGTAAGGGTCCTGATTTAGTAATTCTGGGATGTTATCTAGAAATCTATATTTTTAAACAAGCTTTCAACTGATTTTAACACACACTGAGGTTTGGAAGCAATTTCACTGAGCACAGGATCTTATGCCTAGGGGATGTCCAAAGCGGTATTGTTAAATGGATAAAGATCACTGTTCAGGGCTATTTCTCCTACCAGCTACATGGTCAAATTAGCAATTAGAAAGGGGCAAGGGAACTCTTGATGAAAACATGGCTGCAGATATATAAAGTTTACGATAGTCTTAAGTAAAACAGCGTTTCCTTAGTGATGTGCCTTTCCTCCAGCCTGTCCCACTGATGCTGATATGACTGACACTGCAAAGTCCATTTTACAGCCACAAATGGTATCTGATATCCATGCTTTAGGTTATAAGGGGGATCAGGCAAAGGGATGCAGACATTTCTGTGAAAAAACCACCACAACCATAAAAGAACTGAAAGCACATTTCTCTCTGCTGCTCTGGGTTGGTAGTGTCCTGGTTATACACCAAGAACAGAGCCCTGGTGTAATGCATTTTAACAAATACAAGGGGATATATAGAACAAATACAAAAAATATGTAAAATGCATGCCGCTGCAGCTGATCCTTTGCTTTTCTGTTGTAGAAGCAAAACCATCCTCGACAGCTGCCCATATTTGTCAATACTGGCTCTTCACTGGTATCCCCAGCAAATCAATGGGCACAAGTTTGAAGGGAAGGAAGGCGATTATATTCGAATTCCAGAAAGGTTATTGGATGTCCCAGATACAGAAGTCATGTCTGGGAAAAGTCCGTGTGAATCTGTCCAGTTCACGGAGTATAGCAGCCAGCAGTGGTTTGTAAGTGGAAACAGCCTTCCTGCCCTGAAAAATAAGGTAATCTGTCATTATAAAGAATTATGGCTGGGATCTGACTTTTGCATAGCAGCCACACTCCTCAGAGTGCATTAGCTGGGTCAGATTTGTGGGAAGTGCTACACATGGTGAGCTAATTATGAAACATGCCCCATCTTTATGGACTATTTGTCAAATGTTTTGCCTTAAAAACAGCTGGAAATATTTTCTCCATGTTTTATTGAGCAAACTATATATAATTGAGGGACAGTGAAAAAAATATAGCTTTTAGCCGAAACCGGTTTGGCTCAGTGGATAGAGCGTCGGCCTGCGGACTCAAGGGTCCCAGGTTCGATTCCGGTCAAGGGCATGTGCATTGGTTGCGGGCACATCCCCAGTAGGGGGTGTGCAAGAGGCAGCTGATCGATGTTTCTCTCTCATCGATGTTTCTAACTCTCGATCCCTCTTTCTTCCTCTCTGTAAAAAAATCAATAAAATATATTTAAAAATATATATATAGCTTTTACTAATATTATATATCCCACTCGTGATGAAGTTCAACAGTTATAGTCATAGTGTTGTCAGCTGAAGATGGCTCAGTAAGTGAAGTGGAGGCAGAATGTTTGCAATGGAAAACCAGGGAGGTGTCCTGCATTCCTAAGACAGCTTCTTATATAAATAGTAGCTGTGAGTAGTGAGTAAAGTGACTAAAAAAATGAAGTTCAGAATGGGAGATTCAGTCAGGACATTAACTTGAAAACATCATTAAATTTTCTGTTTGCTTTTTTTTTATATTCTATAGGTATTATCTTTGAGTGTGAAAGGTCAGAGTTCACAGCCCCTGACTGACAACAATGAGGTTCTCTACAGGATTTATGCTGCCGCGCCTAGAATTGTTCCCAAAACCTCACTTTGTCTCCTTTGGAATCAGGCTGCTGCAAGGTACTTATTAGTAATTGTTTAAAATCAGAATTTGGTCCTTCTACATTCCGGTACCACTGAGCCCGTTTTTTTCTCACTGAGCATCGATGGACCCTGGACAAGAATAACCTCTACAAGAAACAAGACAAAGAAGCATAGGAAAGGGTCTAGCATTGTGCAGGTGGCAAATGTAGCCGAACAATTTAAATATGTGTTCAATACAATATTAACTTCTTGATGATTAGTGTTTTCGTGGGATTTAGCGTGAGTTTTGCTCGATTTGGATAACTCTCCTGTGGTTCCTGGCTAATTTATTGGGCAGGAAAGGAAATTCTTTTTACCCCTTCCATCCGGGCTTGTGGTTCTGGAGCTGATACTCTATGCTTAGAGGAATTAGCAGGGGTTTGTAATTCTAGTCCACATAGGGCTGGAGCACATTTTGGGATTAAAGCCATACACAGGAATGGGAAGAGAAAAATGATGCTTTCTCTGAATCTCCTGGGCCCAAGGCCTCAAGTTTCTGAGCAGTTCTGTCACTCGGAGCCCAGTCAATGCCCCAGAGTCTAGGGTACTAATCAGTCACTAGGTTTGGACCCTGGAGATCAGTTCAAATCTGGTAGGTAAAGCAAGGGTGGTGGGGTAATTTGTTTTGTTTTCTTTTGTTTTAGAGAGGTCAGAGGGCATATAGCTAGAGTAAAGCCCTTACTCTTTCTCAAATCTTCCATTGAAAATCTCTGCTCCATTTCCTTGGTTAGCAGTCTTGACAAGATATCATTTGGATGCATGATATAGTCATACATGCTCTACATGTATTGTGGCCTATATTACTTTTTAACATTGAATGCATAATTTTATCCTAATAAAATGTCCTTAGAAAGTAAAGAAATCAAGTGACCCACAGGTTTAGAACTGCTAGCAGGGTCACCTAAGACCATTGGAAAACACAGATATTTACATTACAATTCATAACAGTAGCAAAATTACAGTTATGAAGTAGCAACGAAAATAATTTTATGGTTGGGGGTCACCACAACATGAGGAACTGTATTAAAGGGTCACGGCATTATAAAGGTTGAGAACCACTGCTCTAAACATTTCCAGGCAGATTTCAGATCTGATTCATCTTTGTATCTCCTCATTGTTTGCAAACACGATGGGTCCACTGAGAAGATGCATCAGATTTGCTGGAGGAGTGGTTAAAAAATACAGGTTCCTCTAATCCCCAGCCCCCAATAATTTCTTATTCTTAATAACATTTTTCATAAGGATGACAACTCTTAATAGATTCTTCTAGGTCCACGTAGTTCCCAAACCAGATGGAGACATCATATTTTACTTTAATATTAATAGAAATTTCATAGAGTGACAAAATAATACCAAAGGGTAAAAAGTTGTTTGTTACTGACTTTCAGCCACATAAACTAAAGTTCTAGATAGGTCTAATAGCTTAGTTGCCAACTATCCTCTAAACACCAAAATTCTGGTTAGTCTCTTTCTTTCTTTGGAAAAAAAAATTATCAACTGACATTCCTAATGTCTGATGACAGATCTTAAACCTAATACATAGGAACTTTGTGATCCTCAATGTATAATGACTAATGAATGTTTCAAGGTTGAACCTGCAGTTGGGGTTAAAAATTGTATGTCCTTAGAAAGTAAAGAAATCAAGAGTGTCAACCAGTAGTCACTGAGGAATGCTCATAACATAGCACAGTGTTGTGCTAAATCAGCCAGACATTATAGACACCCCTCTATACTTAAAAGGACCCTGGAAAACATTTATGTATTATAACTGGCTCCAAACTCCAAAAAAGATTAAAGAATTTTAGAAAAGCATATAAGTAATTTGCGTGGTTCAAATTACTAGGAAATAGGAAGAATAAGGAAGAGTGAACACCAAATGTGATAATGGCTGTGTCAATCTTTTGGGATTTTTGAAAGATAGACAAGAGTGCCTTCTGTTGAAAACCTTGGGTGCTACTGCTCTGTTGAGAGGACCAGCTTCTTCGGTATCTGAATGCTTTGGAAGGTTTGGATAGTATTTGGGCTGCTTCTTAAGGTATCTTGTGGGATATGTTGTATCATGTCATAGACAAGATGTTCCCTCCAGTTTTCTTCTTGAAACCAGGGTCTGCTTAAGTCTGGAGTAAAGAAGACTTAAGTTTAATAAGTTACTTTTTCTTTAAAAGCCGTCTCAAGACTTCAAGTATTAATAACAAGAAATAGTGACAGTTGTCTTTTTGCCCTAGCTGGTTGTCTGACAGTCAATTTTGCAAAGTGGTTGAGGATACTTCAGACTATGTAGAATGTGCCTGTTCATACATGTCTGTGTACGCTGTCTACGCCCAGACCGACACCTTGTCTTCATACAATGAAGCCTTTTTCTCCTCTGGATTTATATGCATCTCAGGTCAGTTGCAATATTTTGTGTCAATAATTTAAAATATTTATGAGGATGAGTCTGTTTTCCCATAGTAATTTTATATATACAAGATGCAAATATACTGTAATTCATTAGCATTGGGAGAAAATAAACTTCCTCATTAATTCATTCAATGGATATTTGTGGAAGGCCAACTTTGTACTGAGGATATAGGAAAGAACAGGAATAGTTCCAACTCATAAGCAATGTAAATACCGTGTGGGAGAGAAGTGAGATAATAGGAAAAGATATATGTAGTTCAGAGTCTTGCAATTTAGAGGCAGGTTCTGCATTAGAATGTCAGGATTGTGTGAGATAATACATACAAAGCAGTTTACATTTTATTAAAAAAACAACAACCTACTACCCCTTTGGTTGATTTGTATTCTACAACCCGGGAGCTCTAAATAGGCTCTGTTTTAAAAAATAACTTTTCACCTTCCATATTTAGGCTTCATTTCTGTCTGTCAGGAGTAGGAACTTTTTAAATGTGTTAATGTCTGTCAAACTATTTACTTATAACTTAACTTAGGATAACTATAGAATCATTGTCATTTGCTGCATTGACTATATGGTTGGGAATCTTAATAATTTCTTATTCTCAATAACATCTCTCATAAGGATGATATTTCTTGCTTAGTAGATTCTTCTGGGTCCCCACAGTTCCAAAACCAGATGGAGACATCACACTTCACTTTAATATGAATAGAAATTTTATAGACTGATGAAATAATACCAAAGGGGAAATGCTGGAATAAATCTAGATGTTATTTTATATATTTCAATAGAGAGGATAAATCCAAGTGCTGCTGTAACCCACAAAACTCCATTGCTGGTTCTAAATACTGAACATCAAACCAAAGAGATTTAAAAACTAAAGTGAGAATGTTTCCTGAAAGAATTGTTAATAAATATATATTTTTCGCAGCTTACTCTAGCAAAGGCTATATAGAGTTGCTCATATATTTGAGAATCAATACCTAAATATCATCTACTTTTATCACTTTTGACTTGAAGTCATATTTGAAATTACAGTTGACCCTTGAACAATATGGGCATTAAGGATGTTGACCATCCCGCCCCGCCCCGTGAGTAAAAAAATCCATGTATAAGTTTTGACTCCCCCAAAACTTACTATTAATAGCATACGGTGGAGCAAAAGCCTCACTGATTATGTGGTCGATTAACATATATTTTTGTGTATGTATTATATACTATATTCTTACAATAAAGTAAGCTAGAGGAAAAAAATCATAAGGTAGAGCCCTAACCGGTTTGGCTCAGTGGCTAGAGCATCAGCCTGCGGACTCAAGGATCCTAGGTTTGATTCCTGTCAAGGGCATGTGCCTTGGTTGCGGGCACATCTCCAGAAGGGGTTGTGCAGGAGGCAGCTGATCGATGTGTCTCTCTCGTCAATGTTTCCAGCTCTCTATCCCTCTCCCTTCCTCTCTGTAAAAAAATCAATAAAATATATTAAAAAAATCATAAGGTAGAGAAAATACATTTACAGTACTGTACTATATTATCAATACCGTAAACTTATGTTATCTATCTTAGGCTATGTGCTTACAAGGTTTTTCAAATTGTCTTTTTGTCTCAGCTTCAGGGGAGGATGAATAACCATCTCTCAAATCCCTCCCCCTCCCCCACCCCGGGAAGTAGAGAAGATAATTATATATATCTTACACACATTTTCAATAATTTAGGTCAGGTCACACTGAAGATCTCTCTGAATTTGGAAGTAATCTGACACTCTTTTTATGAAATGTAGTAACATATAATTAGATAGGAATCAATCCTCTGTATTTAAATCAGGATAGATCACCATATATCTGTTCCAATTCTGTTACATAGTTCTGATATTTTTGGAAGAATTTGATGTAGAATTATAGAAATAATATATAGAAAATATATATTATTTTAAAAAAATAATTTAAAATGTGTGGGTGGCATCTAGTAAAGTTACAGAGTATTTTTTTTCTGAAAAGTAAAACTATCAGAATCTCAGCTTGTAAACTATAAAAGACACAACTAGAATATTCTTGAAGTTAAATAAACCTTGAACAAAATAATAAGCATGTTTGAAAGGACTTGGGATTGTATTTATTTACTTATCCTGTCTTATTATTTAACAATTATAGACAATTACTTCCTGTTACCTATTGTAAAATTGGCATTTATCACTTAATAATCTGTGAAGTAAATAAAACCATTAGCCAAAGGAAAGCTTTAGTTTAATGTGTGAAGTGCTTTACACACACACACACACACACACACACACACACACACACAGAAACAAATCTGAGGTCTATATTCATCTCTAATCGCAGCTTAACCTTTTGCACTCGGATGTCGAGTGTGAATCGACACGGTTAGCATCGGTAGCAGCTCTTTTTATACTCTTTGAATATATCAATAATTTGAAATATAAAAAAATCCAAATAAATAAGTTTGTATGAAAAGAAACTCCAGTTTTTTTTTCTACTGCCGCGCTTTGTAAAATCTGGGGTATTTAAAAAATTAAATCCCGAGTAGAATAAAGGAATCGAGAAAAAAGCAAGTGAGTGAAAAGGGTTAAAAACATTCCAAGCACAGGAGACACACCTACTAGTGCATCAGACATGACCCAGTTCATGTATGCATGGTAAAACTGAACTGGTTTATGGAATGTAATAGGGTCTCCCTACAATCACAAAGCATAGATTGTATTCAGAGTCAAAATTAGGATGATTCCAATTCAGTCGTCTATCTTTGATAGCACATCAATAGAGTTGCGAGGAGCAGAGTAAGCTTCTTTGATATCATCCTCCAAATAGCAATGTGTATTTCAAATTATGCTTAGGTTCCCTAAAATAGTTATACAACTACAGCATTCACATCTGAAGTTATTCAGGTTTGAGGTGAATTTCATAATGTTACACTAATGTGCACAGTTATGATTTACTTTTTCCCTCTTTCTTCATGAGCTAACCTTACTTTAACTTTTTAACTTCATGAGAAAATGTTACTTTAATTTCATGGAATTTGGTAAACTGGTTTCTTTTTAAAAGTCATAGCTATATGCCTTGATCTTTCATCTTTCTAAGTTGAGCATTACTAAACTTTTTGGCCTGTGTGCCCATTTCCAACTGAGTCTGTACCCTACATAACACTAGAAAAAAGAGTAATGGAAAATTATTCAATTAGCCAAGAATAAATTTTTTAGAAACAGTTTAGAGTACACCTTTAGTGTAATAACTGGAAATATTATGCTTTATTTATTTTATATACTTAATTTTTAAAAAATGTACTTATTGTTATAAGATTTTGTACCCTGTGATTTACATGTTTACATTAAGGGAATTTAAACCAAAAATTGTTAAAATCTAAAAAAATCTGACCTGTAAATTTAAGTCATGTGCGCTAATACAGCTATTCAGCATCAGGTAAGAAAAGAAAAGATAAATACTCAGCATATAATGCTTCTTGGTAACTGAGGGTATTCAGTGTATTTCCCAAGGCCAGTGGAGGCTGCAGTATTGCCTGCTTGAGCATCTAGATAACACCACAACTTGTAGGTATAGGCCGTAGGATCTAGCCCATTTTCCTGCCACTGGCTTTGAATCTGGGACTGCCACCAGGTGTCATGCTAGCATTTTAATTGCAGCTTAATACACTTGATTAAATATTCCTGAGCTGGTGCGTTTGAACTGTACTAAATTTATATGAAATGGGCGTAGATTGGAATATTACCAAGTAAAGGGAAACAGCTATGACTAAAGTAGTTGGCTAGTGTGCATTTTTTCCTTGGCCAGCACTAAATCCCCTTGCCTGACACTGTTACCATCTACCACCGTAAACTTACAGGAGAGCATAAGTCTGTGATCATGTGGCCTATAATGAAATAAAAAACTTGCAAGGCCCTGCTTTTAAGCCAATATATTACACACACACACACACACACACACACACACACACACACACTGAAAACTCGAGTTTAAGCTAGCTTTGATCATCACAGGAAACTCAGTGTGCATTCATGAGTTGATAGCATCAGCCTCAGTAGTTTATAGACCACCTAAATTAAGGTGCAGAGTCAGGCATGACTGTGCAGTTTCTGGATACACTGTGTACCTGCATGGGTGGATTTTGGAGGCAGCCCCAGGACTTGCATACCTGCCCCAGAACACCTCCTGGCAGCCATCCTAAAAACGGATTACTCCAGATATCTTAGCCAACTTTCTAGGCCAAAAGCCTTAACTAATGCAAAGCCTCACTTCTTACATGGAAAGTTGCCTACCCATCTACCCCATTAAATCTAAACATACTGAAAGCTTTTCCCAAAAGAAGTTACGAGAGGCATTTCTATGCAGAAAACCAGACCCCATGTGGGCATTTTGCAAATATGCCAACAGGTGGTCTCCTTTAAAACTTTGCTCCATAGCTTTGCTCCATGGGCACTTATGCCAACAGGTGGTCTCCTTTAAAACTTTGCTCCATAGCTTCAGAGAAGAGTGAGAAAATAACCTCTTAAATGAATGTAGTACCTCTTGTTTGTCAAGGAGGCGTTGGTAAGTGAGGTAATGCATGCACAGTACCTGGCAGAGCGGCATACATTTATGTTTGAATAATGGTTAGACAGAACAACCCGACTGAGGATGAGAGTGAACTAAAAGGCTTAGTGAAAAAGTTACTATGTGCTGGACATTTGAATGAAAAGTAAAAAAAGGAAACATGTTTAAAATATGCATACACTCTGGCATTGAAGTAAATTTATACAAATTGCAAGACAGAGGATTTGTGGGTTAGTGCTGATGTTCTCATCATCCCCAAGAAGCAGTGTAAATAGGGGAATGCCAGTAGACTTAAAGAAAATAAGAATATGCCCTGGTCAGTGTGGCTGGTTGGGCACTGTCTCATGCACTGAAAGGGTGCCAGTTCCATTCCTGGTCAGGGCACATGACCAAGTTCCAGGCTCAATCCCCGGTAGGAGGCATGCAGGAAGCACCCGATCTATGTTTTGCTCTCACGTCGGTGTTTCTCTCTCTTTCCCTCTCCTTTCCTCTCTCTCTAACAATGAATACAAATATATTTTTTTTTAAAAAGAAGAATAATTTTCTCCACCCCACTTAGGAATGTAGATGTTTAGGTTAAAGTCATCTTAGGGAGAAAGAACACATTTTTTTCCCCCTATTTTTAACACCCAGTAGCATAAGGTGCTTTTAAAATTCATAATCATCACCGTTGTAGTTCTATAACTATGCTTAGTAGATAAAAAGAGATAATTACAAAACCTGAGTTTTGGTAGTACTATTCACAATTTCATGCCTAAAATAAATCTTATTCACCCCCCTAATTATATCTATTTAGCCAAGCCACCTGGTCTTAGAAAACTAGGTTAGAATATGATTCTTTTCTTAAATAGTAAAACTTGTCTAATGAAAACAGAGCACCAAATGCTTAATTAAATTATTAATCTGCTTAATTTGTGATTTCTTTTTAGTAGGGAAAGGAACATGTAGGTATTTCAAAATTAAAATTACTCTTAGGCTTAATTGATAAGTGTAAAGACTATATGCCAATCAGATGGAGTAAATTAAAATTGCAACATAATCGTTCCCAGAGAGACTGCTATGCAGCAGAGGCAGGCTCCAGGCCTTATGTGCTTAGCTGTCCCAACACTTTTTGCTGTGCTACCATTTGTTCATGGATTATAAAACCACACATGGGCGTTTTTGTTCCCACAGGTCTCTGCCTGGCTGTGCTTTCCCATATCTTCTGTGCCAGGTATTCCATGTTTGCGGCTAAGCTTCTGACTCACATGATGGCAGCCAGCTTAGGTACCCAGGTAGGAGCTCTGGAAGTGTTGACTTTCATGATATGTTCATGTTTTTTTCTTCTAGAGCCTAAAACTGAGTGTACAAGTAAAGAATAATCAATCTCAAATGAGTCGAAATACGCTCATTTAGTTTTGTGGTGGAGGAGGGTGGGGGAAGGAGAGGGGTAAAAGGAAATGATAGCATCAGGCCTGAAAAGGGTATTTGTGAACTTTCGACAGAAAGGCATTATATCATCGCTTACAAGAAAATAGCTGCTTCTTGTCACAAAGCATTGTATTGTCGACTTATATACGCTACATATCTTACTAATGTGCATATACTGTATATTAAAATTAGCACATGTTATTTAGTCTGTTTGCATGAAATGTACTTTTGCAAATTATTTATATGGAGGGCCTTAAGATGATATATACTTTAAAATATCTGGATTGTATATTTTGCTTCATTTAATATTATATAATACAATTTGCTTTTTGAAAAATTGTTCAGATGTCTGCGGCAGGAGAAATAGTGTGAAAAACATCGAGTCATTCATTAGCATGCAGTTTAAAGCGTACAGCTTAAAGCACAGAAGGCAGATGAAAAGATTGAATGCCTTTTCTGTCCATGAGATACAGCCTAGAAAGCAGATGTACACATAAATTAGTGTAACTCAGTGTGATATGTGTAAACATACAGACTATTTGCAAATTACTCTGAATGTAGATGAGGACTTAAGTCATTTTTTTTTTTGTGAAAGTCAAGGAAGCCTTCATAGAAGAGGTATCGGGAAACTGTGCCCCTCCGGCTGTAATTCTCTATTTCTAGAAATGGATATAAAATATCTGTCCGTAATTTAATGTAACTGGTTCAGCTCATTGATAAGGGGAATGATGGGCATAGATGTTTGTAAAAGCAAAAAGGAAAAGATGTAATCACTTATACTTTAAGGCTGTAATTACATATCCAGACAGTCAGAATACACTCTATTATGTTATTGAGAGAGCTGTGTAGTATTTTTTAATATATAAAATAAAATTTTCTCTTTTCTGGGTGGGTGGGGGCACGTCTGAAGTACAGAAAATGTTGGTGCCTGACTGGGTGCTGGTTATATGCATGTGTTTGATTTAGGTAAATTTATTGTGCTGTACACTTATGACTCGCACACTCTTTTAGAATGTTAATGGTATTTTATTGAACTCCAACAGAACTTTGAAAAATAATATTAGTGGAGGAGCTGAAATATAAAATGGAAAATTGTCTGGGACATTGGACTTCTGTTCCTTCTTCTTTTTTTTTTTTTGGTCCTAGAGTGAAAATGATGTGTGTAAATTTTATAACTCTGTTTTTTTGGGGACAAATTAAGTGCTGGATTCCAAGCAGAGGATCCCAGATTTTTTTTAAGTACCTATGAACTATGGGAGGTAACAGCTGTTAGCAAAGTGGGGCTTACATTGAATTTGACAAGACTATTTATATTGCCGTAACTATCTTAGTTGTCTGATCTTGCCTTTGCTTCTTATAAGATCTTAGAAAACCCGCCTTCCATAATTAGCATTTACTTGGCTGTATTCACCACCCACTCTGGTGATTTTTTGGCAGCTGAATTTGTACAAGTCTTAATTATAGAACCATAGAATTACAGACGATTCTTCAGTGTCCTAGCAGACAAATTTGCTCATGTCTAGGGAAATGAAAGAAAAACTCAGGATTTATATGTTGGGACATTGCCTTCCAATTCACATTGTACTTTGTATAAATTTTGGAGAAAATGGCTAGTCAAATCCAAGTTTTTAGTATATTTTTAAAATAGATGAAACATGAAAATCCCTATAGTTTATGACTTATGAAACACATTAAAAAGAATCTTCATAGTTTATTCTTGGCAGGGAGAATTGGTATATTGTTGATAGAAAAGTACTGTTTTCTCAAAACGGTATACTTATCTACTTTGATTTTAAAAATACCTTCTAAATTAAAGAGAATAATTGTTGCCCTTAAACCCTTTTAGCAAAGACTTTGTAAAATTTGTAAACTCTCCAGAAAAAGAAATGAAGCAGGAACTTGAGCCCACCCTTTCAGAATTTTAATATCATGTTTATATCTCCAGTTACAGAATCCTTCTTACAAACAGGGCTATTCCATCCAGTTTGAGCCGCTGATCTCTCATTTAGGATTCTCCATCAAGGTTATACTAACATCCTTAAATTTTAAGTTCCCTCTAGAGAAGTCTCCCAAAATACAGATTTGGCCTGTGATTTTTTTTGGCTGTGAGAGTGCAACTTCTCGAGCTGACCTAGTATTTGAGTTGTGAATTCTCTGCAAGACAGGTCTGCCAAGACCATTTGGTTTCAAATCTTTTATTGCTGACCTAGGACTAAGTTGAATGGCTTTTGTGGTAAAGGGAAGCATGGGGATGGGATAGTCTCTCACTTTCTTTCAATGCAGTGAGTGGGCCTCAGTGAGTCAGTAGTGAGGCGCTGAGAAGTCAGGAAACTGCCGCTCTGGCTGGAATTCTCTACTTCTAGAAATGGATGTGTAATATCTGTCCATAATTTAATGTAAAATTTATTATAGATATTCATAAATGGATAAATATAGATAAGAATCCAAAGATTTTTCCTGCTTTAAAAATAAAAAGTTCCTTTAATGTGAAATTTGTTACTCTAGCTGATTTGCGACTCATTGACTATAAATGACCAGCAGGTGGGAGTAGAGGATTTTCTTTTTGCACAACTGGTTTCAGTCTCTAGCAAAGATGGAGTTCAGTAAAAAAATGAGATGTTTTCACAGTACTTATTTCACTGTCTAGAGAGTATTCTTCTGCAACAGAGTAACTGCACATTTGTGATTTCCTACCTTTCTATTTTTATCATCTTTGTTCAGAATTGAGCTAATGAATCTATAAGGCACAAGATAGCTTTTACATCACTGGTTTGGAATATACCTTTTATCATTTATCATTTATAGTTACATTTAGGGGCATGAAATTGTTTTCATTATATTTATGCTATTATAAGCCTCAAGAGGTATGTTATAGAAAAACGGGTTTATTGACTGCCACAGAATTTTGAGATAAATTCTGTATTTTCAGACTTGTTTACTTTAAAAGTATGTCTTTTTTTTCAGTGCCAAGTTATTATTTCTCACTTATCTAAGAGAAAATGGTTAAGTGGCAAGAAATAAGACCATTCACTCCAAGTATGAAGTGAAAAACAGCAACCAAATTTTCATGGCATTGGGAGATGTTTCTCGGAAAAACATCTAATTATATCTTTGGAATTTTTATCTTAGAATCACATTGCCAACCCATGTGTGCCTGATAAGACTGGTAAACAACTAGGACAAAGGACAAGTTTGCAGTTCAGGGTTTTCAGTTCTGGGGGGTTCTGTCAGGAAAAGCAATTCTCCAAATCTAAAAAAAGAACAGAAGTTTCTTCATAGAAAACATGATGATAAGATAAAACAGTATTTACTCTGATTAATAAACCCAACCAGGGTGGAATATTTGCGGGGTTTTCTTTCCCTCTGTCTTTTGTTTGTTTGCATGGCTTAAGCACATTTTCTGAAACTGAAGAGCAAATTTGTGTATGTAAAAATGATTATATATACCAGCCAGCCTGTACATCATCTGACTTCAGATGACACTGAATATATGAAATTTGAAATACTTAAATAGAAATTTTTGGTAGCCACTGGAAGTGCAGGAGTTTTAGCTACATAGGCCTTCACTTCAAGAAGGGACAGGGAATTGCCTTAAAATTCAGAGAGCGATTTTCTGGAATTTAGCACAAGTTGGTATCTTGTCCAGTTTCCTCATTCTGCTATATTTTGGGATGTCATTTTGTTTCCCAGGTAGGATCCTGCTCAGCTATTCCTGCCAATGGGTTCTGCTTTAATCTGCAGGTTATGTCATTCTAGCTGTGAATATCTAGCATTGTTGAGACTCTTTGAGAATCATTGACAGCACGTGACTGAAGCCAGAAGCCACATGTGACCTCCCAATACTGACTCTTCTGGTTTCTTTCCCTGCAGCTTGCACTATCTTGTTGAGACTGCCAACCCAAGAAAGTCATTGTGTGGAGGGTTAGAAAACATGTATCCAATAAGCATATTTTTATGGATTGAAGCAGAGCAAGATGGAAATTGTAAAATGTTCATTAATTTGATGACTAGTTGGAAGTTTTGGTTAATCACTTTTTAACCTGAATATTTTTTATTATTTCTGCTCTTTTTAAAAAAGATTTTTTAATTTTATTTTCACAGAGAGAGGAAGGGAGGGAGAGAGGGAGCGATGGAGTGAGGGGGAGGGAGAGAGAGAAACATCGATGTGAGAGTGAAGCATCGATTGGCTGCCTCTGGCATGCCTGCAATCCGGGCATGCATCCTGAACAGGAATTGAACCAGCAACCTTTCAGTGCATGGGACAATGCCCAACCAACTGAGCCATATTGGCCAGGGCTATTTCTGCTTTTGCTATTTAAAGAAAGAAAGAAAAAAAAAATGATGTAAATACAAGGATCAAAATTGGATCTTGCTTTGAGGATTGGAAACTTACACAGCTCAAATGGTCTTTATTCACTAGAACATTTGTGATGCAGATGTAAATGTGTTAGAAAAATGTGTCCTAAACTTCAAGGTAGGCCTCTTGTTAAGAGGCAGATACTGAATCAAGTGTGGGGTGGGTTTCCAGATCCCAGTTGTTAAGAGAGTAGGTTTGCCGAAACCGGTTTGGCTCAGTGGATAGAGCGTCGGTCTGCGGACTGAAGGGTCCTGGGTTCGATTCCGGTCAAGGGCATGTACATTGGTTGCGGGCACATCCCCAGTGGGGGGTGTGCAGGAGGCAGCTGGTCGATGTTCCTCTCTCATCGATGTTTCTAGCTCTCTATCCCGTCTCCCTTCCTCTCTGTTAAAAATCAATAAAATATATTATAAAAAAAAAAAAGAGAGTAAGTTAACACTATCATGACTAAGTACCTCTCTTGTCCATGTGCTGCTGCTGCTGCTGCTGCTGCTGGCAATGTTGTTATTATTACTACTAAGCCCACACTATCAAACTATTTTCCTTACTATAAAATTATTTAAAAAACTAGAGGCCCGGTGCACGAAATTCATGCACGGGGGGGGGGGGGGGGGGTTGTCCCTCAGCCCAGCCTGCACCTTCTCCAATCTGGGACCCCTTGAGGGATGTCTGACTGCCCGTTTAGGCCCGATCCCACCGGTGACTTTTTAATATCGGGCCTAAACGGGCAGTCGGACATCCCTCTCACAATCCAGGACTGCTGGCTCCCAACTGCTCGCCTGCCTGCCTTCCTGATTGCCTCTAACTGCTTCTGCCTGCCAGCCTGATCACCCCCTAACCACTCCCCTGCCAGCCTGATTGATGCCTAACTGCTCCCCTGCCAGCCTGTTTGCCCCTAACTGCCCTCCCCTGCAGGCCTGGTCACCTCCAACTGCCCTTCCCTGCAGGACTGGTCCCCCCAATTGCTCTCCTCTGCAGCCCTGGGTCCCGCCGCCAACTGCCCTTCCCTACAGGCCCAGTGGCCTCCAACTTCCCTCCTCTGCTGACCTGGTCACCCCTAACTGCCCTCCCCTGCAGGCTTGATCACCCCCAACTGCCCTCCCTTGCAGGCCTGGTCCCTCCCAACTGCCCTCCCCTGCTGGCCATCTTGTGGCGACCATCTTGTGTCCACATGGGGGCAGCCATCTTTGACCACATGGAGGCAACCATCTTGTGTGTTGGAGTGATGGTCAATTTGCATATTACTCTTTTATTAAATAGGATAGAGGCCTGGTGCATGGGTGAGGGCCAGCTGGTTTGCCCTGAAGGGTGTCCCGGATCAGGGTGGGGGTTCCCTTGGGGCATTGGGCAGCCTGGGTGAGGGGCCTGTGTTGGTTTACAGGCTGGCCATGCCCCCCAGTGACCCAAGCGGAGGCCCTGGTATCTGGGATTTATTTATCTTCTATAATTGAAACTTTGTAGCCTTGAGCAGAGCCAAGCCTCCTGCTCGCTCCGTGGCCACAGCCATTTTTGTTGGGATTTATTTATCTACTATAATTGAAACTTTGTAGCCTTGAGCAGAGGAGGCCAAGGCAGGCCAGGGCTGCGGAAGCTTGGCTTCCTCCATCGTTGGGGGCAACTCAAGCCTCCTGCTCTCTCCAGCTCCGTGGCTGCCGCCATTTTTGGGGGGATTTATTTATCTTCTATAATTGAAACTTTGTAGCCTTGAGTGGAGGCCTAGGCCAGCCAGGGTGTACAGAAAGCTTGGCTTCCTCCATTGCTGGGGAAACCCTACCCTCCTGCTCTCTCCGTGGCTGCAGCCATCTTGGTTGGGTTACTTTGCATACTTGCTCCTGATTGGCTGGTGGGCATGGCTTGTGGGTGTAGCAGAGTGATGGTTAATTTGCATATTACTCTTTTATTATATAGTATTACATTAATTAATTTTTTCTTTTATTTTTATTGAATTTATTTGGGTGGCATTTAGTTAATTAAATTATATCATTTTCAAGTGTGCAATTCTGTAATACATCATCTGTATATTACATTATATTCACCACCCTAAGTCAGTTTACTTTCATTTAAAGTATCATTGCCTTTGAAATTATTTACAAACATTTATCTTTACTTTTGAAGGAAAGTTCCCCCCACCCTCAGGTTACTAAGAAAAGGAAAGGTTCTTTGACAAGTGAGCTAATGTCCAACTCAGAGAACAGACAAGGCTTTTATTTTGGTCTTACAGCATTTCACACTTTTTAGAACTTCTCAGTGTTGTTTTTGGACATAAAATAAACCAGAGGAAAGAAAGTATAATGAGCCTCCCACCCCCAAGTCCTTTCTTTCTTATAAAGAGCTGTGAATGCTCCACTTTAATGGCATTAAGTATATAAGGCCTTTATTTTTATTTTTGTACAGAAAGACCAGATGTATTTAATTGCCTCTTTTCTTCATGTAAAGATTAATTTGTTGAACATGGTTAAGGAGCCCTCTGCACACAGATAGGAATATGCATTTAAGTTGAAGTTATTAAACTATTTTACTCTAATATAGGTATGCTCATCAATGTGGCCTAAATATTATCACATTCATGACTATGAATGCCCATTTAATCATCCAGTAATGAAATGAAAACAAACAAAAAATTGAGCAAGTCCTCCTTATCCCAGGTGAGGATCATCATTCATCCAAGAACTCAACCACTTTCACTTCATCAATTCTGAGATTGTGCAATGAGAAATACCAGGCAAGATAAGCAGCGTGAAGCATGTAGATGACAGTCTAAAACAGCAATCTCAGGATAAGAACCAGGTTGTTGTGTAACCAGATGAGGATCTCCAGTTCTCTGTGCATTGTGCAGTTCTCCAGATGCTGCGGGTGGGGGCCTCCGCTTGCAAAGGCTCCGTGGAGCTATGGACTCTGAGCTGATTGTCGAAGGATGTATAAGATTTGAAAACTTAGAATGTGGTACAGTCTGGGCAGGAAAAAGTGCAAGAATGAAGACATGGACAGCATAGTGAACCTGGGGAGTTCTATTTAGGTGAGGCCTGCCCATGTGCACAGAGAGATGGGTAAGCCCGCTCCAGGGCAGGCGATGGCCGCATATTGTTTGAGAACCTAGGGGAGTCACCGAGGGAGTTAGCCCAAAAAGGCAGTATGAAAAGAGTGTTCTTGAGGCTTAATCTGGCGATTAGGGATTAAGTGGAAAATGAATGAGCGGAGAGGCCGGAATTAGGGAGATCCGTTTAGAGGGGCAGGGAGGACAGCTTTTATCACCACCTGGTTGTGGTGGGTTGTTAGCTTGGACAAAGGATATGGCCATGAGAATTCCAAGGAAGGAATAAGAACTAATAAACCTGTTTTGCTTTAATAAAACTTTCGCAGTTTCACTTCTCTCTTTAAAGCAGTAAAAAGTCCACATTGCAAATTTTATTTAATAAACATTAATATAATACTTACTGAGCATTAGATGCAGTAGGTACTAATATTATACCTGTTTTACAGATGAGGAAATCAAGACACAAAGAGTTTAAGTTACTTGTCTCCGGTCACATAGTAGTGATAGAACCGGTTTTGAACATACGTAGCCAGCCTTCAGTCCTTGCCTTTTAACCACAATGCTATGCTGCCTCATAAATCAGGAATTAATGAGATTTACTCTGTCACCAAAAGAGGGAGATGATTTTAAAGTGGATGAAACCTGTGGTTTCATTTGAGTTCAATAGAAAAGGCCAGAAGGTTTCATAGGTGGAGAGGGAGACGTGCAGTTTTGGGTATCAGGGGTTTAAAGTTTCTATAGCACATTTAAGCTAGTGATTTAGATGTTAGTTATATAACCATGAAGGTCCTGACATTGTAAACTTGGTTCATTAAGACAAGTTGTGTAGAGAGCCTGTGATTACAGAATACCCATAGCTAATGTCATCTGGGCCTTGCTTTATGGCACGGAAGTGATGTATATGTGTTGTCCTATTTACTCCTTATAACAACTACATGGGTGAGTACTGCTATCATTCCTGTTTTACAGATGGAAAAAATGGGACTATGAGACCTTCAGGTACCGGCCCTGACCTTGATAGGTGGAATATTGTGGCCGGAAGAAGGATTCGAGCCCAAGTTTGTCTGGCTCCAAAACCTATGTGTTTAAAACACAGTGCCGTGTGGAATGAGAAGGAAATAATTAAAGCATAGTTAAAGTTTCCGAGGCCAAGGGAGAAAAAAGTTTTCAAATGGAAGGATGGAAGGAGAAGGAAATAATTAAAGTGTCGTTTGTGTTTCCGAGGCCAGGGAAGAAAAAATATTCCAAATGGAAGGTTTAGCATCAGTGAGAGCTAGTCCTCCCTTTTGGCAAGAACAAGGTCACTGGAGACCTCGGAGAGAGAGGATGAACATTAGACATAAAAGGTTCCAGAGTGAGTGGGAGGAAACGGCAGAGGCTGTTTTAGACCACACCTGAGAAAACTTGGGCAGCGGAGGAAGGGGACCCTGGGGGCACAGGAAGAGGGAAAACTCTGGCACCTCTGATCATAAGAAGCTGAAGGGAAGTCGGACCCTGGAACTTCCAGTACCACCGACCGAGGGGCAGGTCTCCTCACCTCCCGCCCCACCACCCTCCACTGGTAGTTTTCTTTTCCTTGAAAGAGAACTTTCTATAGAAGTTTGCTGCAAGGGTTTTTAGGAATTAGTAAATTTCTCTTTGGTCCACATTTTTATTTATACTTTTTATTGCTTTTTAATTTTTTATGCCTTAGGCAAGTGGCACCCTGCTATTGTGCCGGACCTAATCATGTTATATGTAGGAGAAAATTAGACTTCTAGTCTGAGTCCTCCTGCCCCCCCCCCCCCCCATTTCTTAAATCCAAATTTCTTTGATGACCATACATTTTTATGGTTTTATTATTATTGAATTTCATGTGAACTTGGCAATCAATCATGAAATAAATGTGTAACTAGTGATTATCAAGTGTATTAATATTTTGATAGTCATAAATATTTGCTTTGAGGACTTAAGGCAATAATGGTATTCAAAATGGAGTGAAACTTGAATATTGAACAAAGTATTGAATTTCAGAAGAAATAATTATTTTATTTTTGCTTTCTTAAGTATGCATTTCCTTTATTTATCAAAATTTGTCATTCTTAACATCTTTTAAGAATATAACCCAGCTTCTTTTTTTAAACAAGCTTTAAGAATTCAGTTCAACCATAGACTGTTCTCACTAAATTGAAAATAAGTGGACACTGAAGATACAAAAATAGTACCATGGTCACACTACTGGGAAATTCAAACTTTCCCAAGTGCTGAAGTAGCAAAGCAACAGAAAGAGTGAGTAATATTCTGAATGAGGCTACAGTGACATTATCATGTTTGCAACATGGCTTTGTTACCAGGAAAATTTGTGAGGCAAATCCAGACTTTACCAGAAAATACCAGTTTGGAATCTTTTATTGCAGCCTCAGAAACATAAACTATCCTTGACTTTTTAAAGACTCCTTTTGATGTTCCTAACTAGGGAAAAATCAGCATGTGAAAAAAATTGTTTTTGTGAATGTTTAATGATAGCTCTAAAGAACTTTACGTCATGTGGACTGTGGGGGAGAGAATCCTGGGTTTGGAATTAGAAGGACAGCTGGGGTAATATCCCTGAGCTGCATGGGAAAAGTCATTGGAAAAACAATAAGAATGCCTGCCTTGCAGTGTTGTTGAGAGGATAATAGATCACGTTCAAAAAGCTCAAAACACAGGCATGGGTAAGGAGGGGCCAAGGAGGGCAAGGATGATTCCTCCTGCACGTGACATGGCAGAGAACCCTGGGGTTCTGCTCTGAGTCAAATGCTTCCTAATGCCTTTGGCAGAACCAAGCCTGGGCTTCTGTTCTTGAGGTTTTCTTAAATCAACTGCAAGGGAGGTAACCGTTTTTTTCAGCCCCACCCTTTTAAAGTAGTGGGCTCTCTCACAGCTGTTACCATACCTCCCTCACTTTACTGTCCCAGGAAGGTTTTTATGTTGGTCTGCATTGTCTGTAGGCACTATATTAATTTTGCTTTGTTTCTATTTTTCAAATAAGAATTCTTCCCAATCATGATATTTTCTAAGTTTGTGTCTTTATTGCTTTTATTGAATTGTTAGAATTTTAATACTTGAAAATATACAAAGTATATCTTTATACATTTATATATATATATTTATTTGTATATATTTATATTTGTATATACATACAGGGTAGTATAAAAGTAGGTTTACAGTTGTGAGTACATGAAACACTATTTATTCCTGTATTATTATTTACTAGAGGCCCAGTGCATGAAATTCGTGCACGGGGAGGGGAGGAGTCAGGGGGGGGGGGGGAGGGGGTCCCTCAGCCAGGCCTGCACCTTCTCCAATCCGGGACATCCCTCTCACAATCCGGGACCTCTGGCTCCTAACTGCTCGCCTGCCTGCCTGCCTGATCACCCCTAATCGCCTCTGCCTGCCTGATGTCCCTAAAGGCTCCCCTGCCTGCCTGATCACCCCTAACCACCTCTGCCTGCTTGCCTGATAGCCTCTAACCCTTCTGCCTGCCTGCCTGATTGCCCCAAACTGCTCCCCTGCTGGCCTGATCGCCCCTAAACATCTCTGCCTGCCGACCTGATCGCCCCTAACCGCCTCTGCCTCGGCCTCTGCCACCACGGCTTTGTTCAGAAGGACATCTGGAATGACATCCAAAAGGTCGTTTGGCTGTCCGGTCTAATTAGCATATTATGCTTTTATTAGTATAGATTATTGTGTTATTTCCCACGTAACAATAGAGCTACTTTTGCCACACCCTATATGTACCTATTTTATTTTTATTTATTTGTTTTAGAGAGAGAGGAGTAGTGAGAGAAACATCGATTTGTTGTTTCACTTATTTATGAATTCATTGGTTGATTCTTGTATGTGTCCTGACCAGGATCAAACCAGCAACCTAGGTGTATTGGGACTATGCTCTAACCAACTGAGTTCCCCCATCAGGGCCTCTACCTGATGGGGGGAAAAAAAAATAAACTATGTGTGGCCCTGACTGGAGTGGCTCAGTTAGTTGGGCGTGGTCCCATGCACTGAAGGTTTCCAGTTTGATCCCCAGTCAGGACACACACCCAGGTTGCTGACTCAGTCCCTGGTAGGAGGTGTGCAGGAGGCAGCCGATTCATATTTCGCTCTTACATTGCTGTTTCTATCTCTCTCTCCCTCACCTTTCCTCTCTATAAAAATCAATAAAACATCTGTAAAAAAATGTGTTTATATGTACATATATATGTGTGTGTATATGGTGTGAGCTTCTGCATGTATATACATTTGAAATTTGAAATAGACATGTATTTTAAAAATAGAGACATTATTTAATGAAATACGAAGTACTGCTAAAGATTACCATAAGCAACTGATGTGCATAATTCCATATCATCCTTATAATACGCTGTGAGATAATCAGTGTTATTATCATTGCCTCTATTGCACATGAGAAATCTGAGACCTCAAAAGGTTACATTACTTGCCCATATCAAGTAGCCTATGGACTCCAAAGCCTTATCTCCCTTTCCACCCCTCTTTGAAGGACACCTTCCAAGCCCTCAATGGTGACTTTTTCCTCCACCTTCATGGAGCATAACAGCATGGTGTCTTGCAGATAGTTGTGTGTGTTTTTTAACAACTTTGTTGTGATATAATTCACACAAACATTTTATCCATTTAAAGTATGTAATTCAATGGCTTCTAGTATATACTCACAGAGTTGTGTACCCATTACAATAGTCAATTTTATGTATTTACTAGAGGCCCAGTGCCCGAAATTCGTGCGTGGGGGGGGGGGGGGGGAGTGGTCACTTCAGCCCAGCCTGCACCCTCTCCTATTGGGGACCCTTTGGGGGATGTCCAACTGCCGGTTTAGGCCTGATCCCACAGGGCAGTCGGACATCCCCCTCACAATCCGGGACCACTGGCTCCTAACTGCTCACCTGCCTGCCTGCCTGATCACCCCTAACTACTCCCCTTGCCAGCCTGGTCACCCCCAACTTCCCCCCCTGCTGGCCTGGTTGCCCCATGCAGCCTGCTGTTTAGTCGTTTGGTCGTCCCTCACTAACCCCCCTGACGGCCTTGTCACCCCAGGCAGCCTGCTGGTCATTACTGTTACTGTGACGGTGTCCCAGAAAATTTGCATATTCCTCTATTATTAGATAGATTTTTTTTCCTAGCTTTATTGAGGTATAATTAACATTATTACTGTACTAATCATGTTAGTAGGCCTGACTTTGATCTCTTTTTAAGCTCTCTGGCATCTTGCTTCCTTTTGTGAAATATTTTATGAGTGGCCCTTACAAAATTGAATTTTACATTTCCATAGATGTCTGTAATTCACAAGAAGTTGTGCCTTTGAGTTTTAGAGGCTTACTCTACCAACAGAGGTCTTAGTTGCCTGTCTGCCTAGATAAGCTTTAAGTACCTGAGCAAAGAGACTATTCTTTTTATATCATATTCTGTGCCAAAGGTATATGAGGGCCAAAATAGCAGCAGTTCTAAAAGCAAAGAGACCTTTCTTAGAGACGTGTTAGTTGAGTGCAATATAGAACCACCTTTCTGGCAGAGCCCTTTTTGGATCCTATCTCTCAGAAACATATACTCTGTGTTCTGCCAGGAACGGGGAGGGACTTGGTTTCAGGCTCTGTGCTTTGGTTTTAAGGGTGAATGTTATTGCCAAATTGAAATTTACATGTCACATATCAACAACCAAATGAATTTTGTGGCCAAATTTTGCCTGCAGAAAATGGCATGTGCAACTGATTGTATGGGATTTGGCATGGAAGCTGTAAAATTTCGTAGCAATCCAGACCTCAGCTCTAAGCCCAAACCCAACCATTTATGTCTTAGCCCTTTCTGGAAGACAGATATCAAAGTTAAATGAAAGTCACCCTCTGAGTTCATATCCTCACTTTTGCATACTTCTAAAACTTTTTAGGATAGATTTCCTTTTAAATTATGCATAGAGTTAACTATGTTTGGGAATTAAATGCATTTTCTCTCTTTGCTTCTAGACTATATCCCACTTGTGTCCCCTTCTATCAGTCTTTATTGTTATTATGCTTATATAAGCCATCTGTCTTCTATGGTAAGTAGCCTCCCAACTAGTTGCCCATAGTTTTAATCTGTTATCTTTTCAACACCAGAGAAGACCTTTCACAGACGAAATCAACTCAAGCTATTCTCCCACCCAAAAAAACCCTTCAGTGACTTCCTATTGCAGATAAAAAAGGAACTTCTAACTCCATCCAGCAGACCCTTGGGGACCATCCCTGCCTACTCTCATCTCACCTCCTACCATCTTTCCCTACTCACCCAGCACCAGCCACAATGCACACTTTTCAGTTCCTTAAACCTGCCACCTCCTTCTTTTCCTGGGTCCTGGGTTCAGTTAATCCCTAAGCCTGCAAAGTTCTGCACCAGTGTTTTGCTCATTTATATATTCATTCATCCATCCCTCACTCACACTTAGCTCACATATTATCATCCCAGAAGAGACTCCCTGAAGAGCCCCCACTCCTACAATTTCACATCACTGTTATGTTTATATTATGTTATTTATCAGTCTCTGAAATCTCTTATTCCTTTACTAGAGGCCCGGTGCATGAAATTCGTGCATGGGGGGGGGGGTTGTCCCTCAGCCCAGCCTGCACCCTCTCCAATCTGGGACCCCTTGAGGGATGTCCAACTGCCTGTTTAGGCCCAATCCCACCGGTGACTTTTTATATCGGGCCTAAACGGGCAGTCGGACATCCCTCTCACAATCCAGGACTGCTGGCTCCCAACTGCTCGCCTGCCTGCCTTCCTGATTGCCCCTAACCGCTTCTGCCTGCCAGCCTGATCATCCCCTAACCACTCCCCTGCCAGCCTGATTGATGCCTAACTGCTCCCCTGCCAGCCTATTTGCCCCTAACTGCCCTCCCTTGCAGGCCTGGTCACCCCTAACTGCCCTCCCTTCCAGGCCTGGTCACCCCTAACTGCCCTCCTCTGCAGGCCTGGTCCCCCCAACTGCCCTTCCCTGCAGGCCTGGTCGCCCCCAACTTCCCTCCCTTGCAGGCTTGGTCCCTCCCAACTGCCCTCCCCTGATTGCCTGATCACCCACAACTGCCCTCCCTTGCAGGCCATCTTGTGCCGGCCATCTTGTGTCCACATGGGGGCAGGATCTTTGACCACATGGGGGAAGCCATCTTGTGTGTTGGAGTGATGGTCAATCTGCATATTACTCTTTTATTAGATAGGATAGAGGCCTGGTGCATGGGTGGGGACCAGCTGGTTTGCCCTGAAGGGCGTCCCGGATCAGGGTGGGGGTTCTCTTGGGGCGTGGGGCAGCCTGGGTGAGGGGCCTGTGGTGGTTTGCAGGCCAGCCACGCCCCCCAGCGACCCAAGCGGAGGCCCTGGTATCTGGGATTTATTTATCTTCTACAATTGAAACTTTGTAGCCTGGAGCGGAGCCAAGCCTTCTGCTCGCTCTCTGGCTGCATCCATTTATGTTGGGATTTATTTACCTTCTATAGTTGAAACTTTGTAGCCTTAAGCAGAGGCCTGGGCCGGCAAGGGCAGGCGGAAAGCTTGGCTTCCTCCATCAATGGGGAAACCCAAGCCTCCCTCCTGCTCTCTGTGGCCTCAGCCATCTTGGTTGGGTTTATTTGCATATTCGCTCCAGATTGGCCAGTGGGCGTGGCTTGTGGTGTAGCGGGGTTTGGTCAATTTGCATATTACTCTTTTATTAGATAGGATTACATTCTGTCCTCCTCCTTACTCCCTACTTCCCACCTCCTAGAATGTAAACTCCATTAGATCAGGAATCACCTGTTTTGTCTATTGCTGGTTTCTAGCACCCATAAAAGCTTTTTGGCACATACTAGATTTTCAATAAAAACTGGTTAAAATAATGAGAAAAGCAATGAGGTGAAAGGAAATTGTAGGCTTGCCCCTAAAAAAACATTCTTCAGCAATTTAAAACTAATCTATCATAATTGTTCAAGAAAATAAGCCCTTTCTACATATTCAATTCTTTCAAGAAAAATCAAACTTTAGAAAGATAGTCATATTCTTAAATAATTGTAATGCTGTCGTGGTGTACTACTTATAAACAAATTGCATTATAAATCTTGGTTTATAATTTAAACATGTACAATTCAGAATTAGTTTTTTCAGAAAAAAATATTTATAAAGAGAAGTTAAGATTCCAAGCCATCCACCACAGACCATTTAACATTTAATCTGGTTATTATGGACCCTAATTGTGCTTTGTAATTTTTCTTCATGTTAAAACACGTTCTGATTTCTGATGGGGAACTTCCGAGAAAACCCTTGCTGCTCCAGAGCCCGTGTTACATGGCTCTCCTCTCTTCAGAAGACCCTGATAACAAACAAGGGCTCAAGGAAGGTGGTGGGTGGGTGGAGAGAGGTGAAATGCACATTGAGGTGAGAGGCAGACTCCGGAAACCAGCTTCCTGAGTTTGGGTTGATGCTCCTCCAATCGAGTTGGATAGCAAACGTGAAGGTTTCTGAAACTTATAAAAGTAGCGTGGGGATAGAGATTTGGCTCTTAAAGCAGCTGTATTAGCTTCTTGTTGAGAAGCAAGGTTAGATATGATAGAACAATTTTTGGAGTATACAGAAAAAGTTTAGTTAACTAAGATCTTTCTATATTCCACAGTAATAACATTTTGTGTTAAGATTGAGTATAGACATTCAAGATAGAGAACTAATTTTAATAGCTAATTCTAATAAATAGTTAATTAGTAAATGCCTATAGTGCCAAAGTAATTAATACATGGCCATTAAGCTAAAGATATAAATAACAAGGCTATAAAATTGATAGTATGCTGTCATTAGGGCATATGTTTACACATAATAAATAATCTTCCATGTTTGTGTCATGTTTATAATTATGGTTAATGTGCTGTTAGTTCCTGGGTTTGTTATATCTGGTACCAATACATTCTAACGTATGAGTAGCCGAAAGCATTAATTACAATGCCTGATTTTTTTAAAGCAAGTGAGTTAATGAGATACAAAAATCACAAAACCCTATTTCCTCCAAAAACAAATTTTTAAAAATATCTATATTTTAAAAGTATATTGTTTGTACCTTGGAAATCTTGAGACAAAAAGTGAAAGTACTGGTTAATTTTCTTTGCTCCTTTGAATCTGCCTAGAGAAGTGTTCCATAAATATTTGTTTTAGATGGGTAATATAAGCATTTTCTTCACTCCACAGAGGTACAAAGTCCAGAGGAGTCTAAGAGATTAACCTGAGGAAGTCAGAGTAGCTGGATTGTCACTGTTTTAACTCAAATCATGGTCATCATTACTCTTAACTCACTAGGTATTCGTGAGACTCCATGAAAACGGCCTATCTTATACAAACAATCCACACTAGAGCAACCTTCAACTCTACAGGTTGGGAATTGCTCTTTTGGAAATATCTGTCAGGGTTAATTATTGAAGACTCGTATGTGAATACTAGTGGCCCAGTGCATGAAACTGTTGCACAGATAGGGTCCCTAGGCCTGGCCCATTATCAGGGCCGATCAGGTTCCCCGCCTCCCCGCCTCCCCGCCTCCCCGCCTCTTCCTTCCCTCGCTCCCTCAGTGCCTCACACCACCACTGGTCGCTACCATGTTCTGTGCCGCTTCCTGGTGGTCAGTGCATATCATAGCTAGCAATTGAACTCCCGGGCTCCCGGTCAAACTCCCGAGAGGACAATTTGCATGTTATCCTTTTATTATATAGGATAGAAAAGTCAGATGAGGACAAGCAAGTCTGTCTTCCACCTCCTGTTTTCAGTCTTAATCAGAACAGAAGAAAACTCTGCTTATTCTTTAGGTAAAAAATAAAAAAATAAAAATAATTTTCTGACGTTCTTATGGGAGCCTACAACAGCCATCTATTGTTCCCATTCTATAAATATTTAGTGTCATATGTAATATATCAGGCTGTTTGCTAGGAACTGTAGACAGAAAGATAAATAGGGCACAGTTCAGACCCTGGAACAACTTATAGTCTACTAGGAATGGAGTAAACATGTAAATAAATGAATACAATAGAGTGTTATAGGCATATGGTAGCAGTCTGTACAGCACACAGTAGGAACAAAAAAAAGTGAGTTATTAATTATAAGGGTGGGGTCAAGAAAATCTTTATAGAGATGAGAATGCTTAAGCTATCTTGAAAGATGAGAAGTCTTTACCATGTAAAATCTACAGGTAATTAAAATACAGACATTAGTAAAGGCAGAGGAATGGGCTGTGTCTGGCAGGATTCGTGATGAAAAAGCATTGCTCCGCATTGGATTATATTGTGTATTTTGCAAGACTCCTGGGACCTTTCAACTGGTGAAGGGTTGGTGGTAAGAATTACTTCTGCTGCAGACTTGGGAGAGATGGAGAATAGTGTCCAGAGCTGAGCAGAACTCATATTTGGGGAAGCAACAGAAACTAGAAATTTTTATAGGTTTTTCTAGGATAAGAATTTGGGTGCTACAGATACATTTTCATGTCTTATGAGCATTTTTCTTAGAAATGTTTTAAATAGTCTAATCTGAAGAGGCCAATGTACCCAGTTCTGTACTAACTGCTCATAAAAAACAGAAGTCTCTATTCTGTAAGGTGTCACAGAGGTTTCAGCTTTTTTATTTTTTTGTTTTTTATTGATGCAGAGGTAATACCTCATAGTAATTGAGTCATTCATTATGCATTAAGATAAAAAGCTATTTCATATTTTAAAGAATAATTCCTCAAAACAACCCCAACAAACTCTTTTATTTGTTCAAGTGAACAAATAACGAAAAAGCTAATTGTGTATAGAGTATGTTTTTTCAGTGCTACTTCACCTACAATCTGCTGCAATCATATGTTAAACACCCATAAAGGCATAAATCAATATAGCTTTATATATTGCAATATTTAAACTTATATAAAAATGTTAATGCAACACTATGTTTTTTATGCCCATCATGTAAGCCCCAGGGACAAAATTCAGAAAAAGAAAAAGAAAAAAACTACATTGAAATTGCAATATCTTGAACTGCATAACTGTAGAAAATATATCATGTATATATTTCCCATGATTTTACTTTGTGAATTTATATTCTTGAGGTAAAGATAGAATTCAGAGCATAGAGAAATACAGTGAAAATGCCACAGGAAAATATTGGTGGTGTTGTTTAAAATCCAGCATGTGTAGCTGCTTTCTAAGTTATTAATAGGCTTGAGAACAACAATATAAGCCATTCCTAAATAGAAGCTAGTCTGAGAGAACAGACTTCCGTCAGGAGTGGCTGCTGTTTGGGGGAAGGGAAGCTGAATTGAAACAGATTTGTGAGAAAATTAAAAAGAGGAAACAATTCAGCTTCACAATTGGTCACTGATGTTTGATTTACTCCTTTTGGAGTTTACAAGTGGCTGCCAAGTTACGTATAACGCGCACTGCCTAATCCTTGGAGGCCTCCCTTCAGCTGATGTCTGCGTCAGTGGTGGCCATGAGAGAGGAAGCGACTGGGAGAAAAGATTGTTTACCACTCGGTTTAACAGGGAATTAGAAGACCACATTAAGTGGTTTAGAACACCATTGGAATGCTGTTTTGTTTCTTTCTTTTTTTTTTCAGAGTCTAATTTTTGTCTGCATTGTAATATTAAAATAAATAACATTTTTGAGTCCCTATCTTGTGTTAGGCAGTTGTATATGACTTTCTTTGAAAGTTTTTTTTTTTTTATTAAGGTATTATATGTGTACATATCTTACCATTGCCCCCCCCCCACCCCACTCCCATATATGCCCTCACCCCCCAGAGTTTTGCGTCCATTGTGCTGTTTTGTTTCAATTTAAAACATAGTAATCCCAAGATTTACTTAGCATCTAGTCCTCAATGTTAATTAGGATCTCATGGGGAAGGGTGCCTTCTTACCACTTACTTGGGGGTAATTATGAAAAGTCAAAGACATATTTTGGATACATACCTCTTTTGTTTACAGTCAGTTACAAATTCTCTGTGAGATTCAACAAATAATCAAACTGACAACAAACCCCAAAGTAGTCATAATTGTGTCCCCAAGAAGATTATAATTCCAAGGAGTACTGGGGAAATTTATAGACATGAAATGAGAACACAGGGGAGGATGAATTTGGCTCCTTACAGGTACCATAGTTGTCACACATTCTTTGTTGTTGCACATTGACACATTTTCCTACTTACAGATGATAATTTCCTTGAGGGTAAAGATGACCATTTATTTGTTAAATCTCCTTCTGTGGACAGACTGGGACAAGCGGGAAAAGAAGCCATTGACCAGCGCCTGTGAGTAATTCTTTCCCCAGCATGAGCCTACTTCAGCTCTCGAGTGGAGAAGAGCTTGGGGAAGGTGTTGTAGAAATGAGGCCACAGACGCAGACATGTTGGAAACAGGCTCGCGTCCCAGTTCTCCCAGTCTGCAAGCAGGAGGAGGAAGGGAGTGACCACCAGCACAGGTGGGGTGAGGACTCCAGCTTCACTCTCAGGGTTTTCCCCAGGAGTGGAACCCAAGACTTCCCCCTTCCCACCATCTTCCTAGAAATTGTTTTAAGATCCACAGGAAAGATAGGCCCTATACTCATAAGTAAACCCACTTAACATAGACATTTGAAAAGTGAGCTGTGTGCACAGTTTCAAAACAAGAGAGGGATCAGTAAACAATTGAGATATAAATTTGAAAAGAGATTTAAAAGATTTAAAAAGAAAAGAATATTTAAAAACTGTTTGTTTTTATTTTATTTAAAACTAGAGGCTCAGTGCATGAATTCATGCACGGTTTGGGGGAGGGGCCGCAGGCAGTTGGCCAGCCGGCCCTGCCCCCTGGTCGAACTCCTGGTTGAGGGGACAATTTGCATATTAGCCTTTTATTATATAGGATAAAAACAAACAGTTTTTATTCCAAGAAGCAAATAAGGTATGACACTTTGGGCATAAAACAGTTAAGATACTTTATTTAGGTTTTTAAACTTATTTATTTTTTACTTTTAACACGTTAAGCACCCTGTCAGTCACCGGTGGCTTACACTATACTTGCACCGGAAGACAAAACAGGCTGGGCGCTTCACGTGTTAAACTGTGTGATATATAGTTATGTTGCCTACGGAGGCACTGACTCCCCTCATCCGAGGAAGAATGGCCTTTCTCCCACCTGCTTCCAAGGTTGTCTTATTTCCTGAAATTTCAATTTTCTTTATCATTGTGCGGCTTTGGTTTGTTTGATTTTATTCCTCCACTTTCCCAAATAGTAAGTGACATACATTTAATTTAAATTTTAAAATTAATTGAAATAAATTCTTTTTAGAAGCCATTGCCAGTTATTTTATTTTATTTAGTTTTATTCTTAAAGAAGTAATGATATTGTTAATGATATTCCTTTTGGGGTCCTGTTATAATCCAGAGACTCTAAGTACACTACTTTTATTTTATTCTCACAATATTGCTATGATTAGGTATTGCCCTCTTCACTTTATAGCTGAGTAAACTGAGTCTCACGTAATAGAATTAAATCTGCCTGAGAAACCATAACTAGAAGCAGGGCTAAGATTTGAACCCACGTGTACCTGATTCTATTTTATCCGCAGAACTACCCACAGACGTGTGTATGCACTTGTATATCACATGAACTTGTGTCATATAGAGCAGTACTGTTCCCCTTCCCTGGAAATTACTGAAGGCTTTTGCCAGAGGAATGACATGTGAACGGTCAGAGTTAGAGGGTGCCTTTCAGTGGGGAAGACAATCATCCCTGACACCTTAGATTTAGGAAAGTACAGAACATGTTTTTTTGTGACTGACTACCTAGAGGAATTTGGATTAGGGGCCTTGCCCACAAGCGATGATCAGAGATAACTTTTTCTGACCAATAGGGCAGGGCAAACTTCTTTTTACTAAAGATCTGCTCTTCTTATCATCCTGCAGTGACCTTTGAAGCCCTAGGGCACTTCACCTCATCCCTAGCTCAGGAATTCTTATATACGGTACCTCAGTCCCCCTTTCTATGTCTAAACCTCTCTTCTATGCAGGGTCTCAGACTCTCTTATGTGTACAGGGTTCCCATACATATGTAAGTATTTAGTTACTTTCTCTTGTTACTCTGTCTCATGTCTGTTTGATTATTAGAGCAGCCGGAAGAGCCTAAGGACAGAGGGAAGCTTGTTCCTCCCACACACATGCAGCTTCCTTGAGGGAAAGTGTTGGGGGGAAATCTTGGAAAGGCAGATCCCGATCAGTTTATGGGAGACCTTGAGAGCTCGATTTGGAAGTTGAGGTTTCACTTCTAGACACGGAAAAGTTTCTATTAGGGAAGTGACGTCATTGGAAGGTTCATCCGGGACCACCTCTCAGCTTAGCATCTCTGAACATCATGGAATTACTAGGGTACACAAGCAGTTTGTTCATTTATAACAACAGCAACCGCCACCCCCGTGTCTCAGTTCTCTGTAGAATACTTAACGTGTCACGATGTGGGAGTAAGCTCACATTTCCCATTCCTTCCTACCTCTTACCCTTATAGGGAAGCTTGCACTGCAACGTGGGCAGATTGTAGCAATGACCTTTTCTGATCAGCGACTGCTCTGCAGACCCCGGGGTCCTCACAGTAGAGTTCTCACATCCACCACTTTTGCTCTTTGGGGAAATTTAAACTCTATCTGCACAGCAGTGCATTCTTTTCTTCATAACTGAATACTGTTTTGAGGTTGCTTTTTAACAAAATCAGACCCGAGGGTAAAAACAATGTGAGGAACTTGGTTGTGCATCTCATCCTAGCTGATCATTGATGGAATATTTTGTATTTCTTGGATCCTGCCTCAATACATTGCCAAGAAACTGCTGGATTCCACCTGCGCCATTTTTGAAAATAAATTAAATGATGCATTCCAGGAAGGGTCACATTTGCTCATTATTTCTGGCTTACTCAAATTAAGGGGAAAGAATAAAAAACAGTTAAGGAAGACCAGAGCACCTGTAACCAGTGTTGCCGGAAACTATGACCCTGTTACTTAGATATTTTTAAGTGTGTGGGGCAAAGAGGTCTAATTATTGGGCTGTTAATATTACTTAAGTACTCATCAAATGTGCTAACATTTAATAGACTTGTCTGATCGCACACCTTCATTAACAGTCTTAGAAAGTTTTTTTTTATTATTAATCTTGTATTTTTCCATAAAATTCATGTTACTGGATAACTCAAAAGGGGCAAACTTTGGCCTGTCAGGTCACAGTAAAGGATGAAGATCCAGCCATGTTGTTTTGTCTTATGACTACTGGGTAGTATTCTATTGTATATATCTACCACATCTTTTTTTCCTATAATATGTTAAAAGACACTTTGGTTGTTTCTGTGTCTTGGTCACTGTGAAAATTGCTGAAATAAACATAGGGGTGCATATATCTTGGCAAATAAGTGTTTTTATTTTTCTTCAGGTAGGTACCCAGAAGAGGGGTTGCTGGGCCATATGATAACTCTATTCTTAATTTTTTGGGGGCTCCATACTGTTTTCCATAGTGGCTCTACCAGTGTACATTCCCACCAGCAGGGAATGAGTGTTCCTTTTTCTCCACAGCCTCTTCAACCCTTGTTATTACTTGGCTTGTTGACAGTAGTCATTCTAACAGGTGTGAGGTGGTTCCGCATCTTCGTTTTTTTTTTTAAATTTATTTATTGATTAAGGTGTCACATATTTGTCCTCATCCCCCCATTCCCATCCCACACCCCTCCCCTTGGATGCCCCAACCCTCTGTTGAACTTAAGCATTGGTTAGGCTCATATGCATGCACACAAGACCTTTGGTTGATCTCTCCCCCCTCCCCCCACCCTCCCCTATCCTCCCTCTGAGGCCCGATAGTCCGATCAATGCCTCCTTGTTTCTGGTTCTGTTCTTGTTCATCAGTCTATGTTGTTCATCATTTCCCCTAGATGAGCGAAATCATGTGTCACTATAGATATACTTATAAGAATTGAATGTGCGACGAGCAATAATAGTTATGCTGACAGGCAAATGAATCAGTCTGTAGTGAGTTTCTTTCTGGACCAACAGTTCTTTTGAGACCCAATATCAATGTCCACCGGTTCCCTATGAGTACATGTCGGCACTGACCCCTCAGCTCTGGATGGTGGACAAATGGTGGTAATGCAGGTCCGACTCCCTCTGGTTTGGTCTCGGCTGGACCCAGGGGCACTGCTTCACCCGGATCCAGGGGCCCACGGCCTCACCTGGACCCGGGGCCAGGCTCACCCGGATCCGGGGGCCCGCGGCCTCGCCCGGACCCGGGGCCCCGGGCTCACCCGGATCCGGGGGCCCGCGGCCTCGCCCGGACCCGGGGCCCCGGGCTCACCCGGATCCGGGGGCCCGCGGCCTCGCCCGGACCCGGGGCCCCGGGCTCACCCGGATCCGGGGGCCCGCGGCCTCGCCCGGACCCGGGGCCCCGGGCTCACCCGGATCCGGGGGCCCGCGGCCTCGCCCGGACCCGGGGCCCCGGGCTCACCCGGATCCGGGGGCCCGCGGCCTCGCCCGGACCCAGGATTCAGCCTCACCCGGACCCAGGGGCCCGCGGCCTCGCCCGTACCCAGGATTCAGCCTCACCCGGACCCAGGGGCGCACGGCCTCGCCCGGACCCAGGGACACGTGGCCTCACCCGGACCCGGGGCCCAGCCTCACCCTGACCCAGTTCCCAGCCTCACCCAGACCCAGGGGCACGCGGCTTCACCCGGATCCGGGACCCAGCGGGGTTTCGTCTTCTTGATCCCAATTCCTGTTGGTCAATTCCCTCTCAGCAATTCCTTCGGCCATTTTCTCAGAGTTCCAGGGCAGCCACCGCAGAACTCGTTGGGCGGCGGGCTCGGCGAAGCTCCGGTGTGCCCGGTGCGCGGCGGCGGGCTGGTCAGGCGTGGCTGCGTCGGCCCTTGGGTCTGCAGCGGTGGCCAGTCGCCGAGCGTGCGCACCTGGCCGCTTCCGGGGTGTTGAGATTCTTGAAGGACTCGGAGGTCAGCAAGCGCGTAGTCTCCCGCCCCATGTCTCCCAGGGGCTCGTCTGTCCGTGCTCGGCAGCGAGTGAAGCCTTCCCCTCAGCCGGAGACCGCTGGGGGAACTGCACCGAGCACGTTCCAGGCCGCCATTGTGTCGCCTGAGCCGTAGTTTTTAAAGTGTGGTCTTTGGGTCACCGGCATCAGCTTCATCTCGCGTACCCCTCTCTTTTATTCTAGTTGTATAGCATCCGCTCAGTTAGCCCTCCGGTGGTTCTGGATGGTGTCTGCTCTGCTCTCCCGTCGTAGTCTCAAAACCGTTGTGGTAGGCAGCAATCAGGCTTCTGCCCTATGCCTCCATCTTGGTCCTTGTTTGTATAGTTAAGTCTTGATTGTTGTTGGTGTCACTGGGAGGAATTGTCCTCCAGGCCAATTGGCCGTGCGGACCCTCTGTGACTATAAAGGAAGAGTTGCTGTGCGGAAGACACGCCTATGTGCCGGGTCTTGGTGCAGCAAGGCTTCGGCGCTCACTGCGTCTGCCTCTTGAATGTGTCCCTTATGGGAGTGGTCGAAGTCTGGTGTCATCTCACACCGACCACTAGATGCCCTCATTTCTGGGTCTCCAATGTAGTGTAGGTCAGCTACTGCCTGTGGCCCCTCAGCAGGAATTACAGCATCCCTTATATTCGTGACCTGTTTCGGTGCCTTCCCCTTTTGGCTGCCTCCCTATCGCTCAGCTTCCCCAATCTCCCTAGGTGGTCGCTCTTGATACCCCCCTTTGTGGGCTGAGTGCAAAGTCTTGGTGTTGTTAAGCCTTGATTGCTGTTGGTACACTGGGAGGATGTGACCTCCAGCCCAATTGGCTGTGAGGATCAGCTGTGTCTATGCTGGGAGACAGCCCCATTCAACTAGACTTGCAAAATTGTAAAAGCCTCTGTGTTCAGGTTGGATGGGGCGGAGTTACAGGGCGGAGCCTACCGCCTTGGCTTCCTGTCAGCCCCGCCCTATGAGGTTCCTGTGTCCCTCCGTACTCCCAGCAAACACCTCTGAGAGAAAAGTGCCCTGGAGTTTCGCGCGCTGCCAAACAGTCTAGTCTCTCCCCCAATGAATCTGGATTCCCAGATTCTCTCCCGGAACTGGGTCTCCGTGTAGTCAGAATTGGGGCTCACCTCAGTCTGGCGCTTTTGTCTCCTTCCCTCCAGGGCGACTCAGCGGCACAGTCAACAGCCCATCCTCCGCGCACAATCCCGCGCGCGCCTCCGGTGCTCTGCTCTTCGCCGCCTCTCTGCATCTCTGCCCCACAGCCCAGCTTTCCCCAGTATGAGCCTGGCTTCCCCGGGTCTTTCCCGGAACTGGGGTTCAGTGCAGTTGGAACTAGGGGTTCAGCACAGTCCGTAGCTTTTGTCTCCTTCCCGCTAGGGCAATCCAGCGGCACAGGCAACAGACCCTCCTCTGCGCGCATTCCCGTGCGCGGCTCCGGCGCAGCTCCTCTGTGTCTCCGTCCCACAGCTCAGACTCCCCCAGCATGAGCCCGGCTTCCCAGGGTTTCGCTGGGAAATGGGGTTCAGTGCAGTCGGAGCTGGGGTTCAGCACAATCTGGCGCTTTTATCTCCTTCCCGCCAGAGAACGCCAGCCAGGCCGTCAGCCGCCCCTTCCTCTCCGGCTCCGTCTTCCCCGCATGCGCGCGGGCTCGTGTCTCCGCCTGTGTCTCCATACCTCAAGCTTTTACGGCTTCTCTGATTTTCCTTGTGGTTTTCTTTTTCCTTCTAATTGTGGGCATTTCAGTCAGCCAGCTTTCCTGTGGTTCTGGATGATGTCCGTTTTGACTTTTAGTTGTGTTTTTGATATTGTTGTGCCCGGCTGTAGGTTAGGTGTTTAACCTATGCCGCCATCTTTGTTTCCTTCTTCCGCATCTTCGTTTTGATTGGCATTTCTCTAATAGCTTGTGAAGTTGAGCATCTTTTCATATATCTGTTGGCCATTTGCATGTCTTCTTAGGAGAAGGTTCTGTTCATATCCTCTGACCATTTTTTAAGTTGTACTGTATTTTTTTATTGTTGTTGTTGAGTTGTATGCATTCTTTATATATATTTGGATATTAACCCCTTTGTTGGAGCTGCTTGCAAACATCTTTTCCCATTTTGTTGGTTGCCTTTTTGTTTTGTTAGCAATTTATTTTGCTGTGCAAAAGCTTTTTAGTTTGATATAGTCCCATTCACTTATTTTTTGCCTTTACTTCCCTTGCCTTTGAGGTCAAATTCATAAAATCCTCTCTGATACCAATGTCCAAAAGTGAAAGGGTGGAAAATGATTTTCCAAGCAAATGGCATCTAGAGAAAAGTGGGTGTAGCCATATTTGAACTGGTCATCCTTGTGATACAGATAGTTCCCTTTCACAGCTTCCAGATTTCACTGGGAACAGTGCTAGTACAATGCTAGCTTCCCGCAACCCCCTCAAAATTATTTGCATATATGCAGAATATACCTCCTTTTAACTGCCACTTCTCTGTTTTCTACTTCTTTGGCATTTCACCTTCTCATACCACCATATCCTACTCCCCACCTCAAGGCCATCATTCTTACCCTGCATTTGGTGACTGTAAGATGTGTCATTTGCACTTCACACTTCCACTCATGGAGCTGTGATATGGGGAGGGAAGTTGTAGTAACTGGAACTCCACTTTCCTGACTGGAAAGACTTACAGGCTTCTGCAGGTGTTGATTGGGGGTAAGCGAGAGGCGGGGAGGGGGAGAGGGGAGAGTAATGAGCATAAAGGTTGTGGTGTGATACATGAGACCCCCACCCCTTGTGTGAAAACCTTATATTGTGCACCACCTTACATTCTTAATTCCACATTGCTCTTCTCCTTGTCTATCTTTTTTGTCCCTTGTCAAGTAAGGAATCACACTCACAGAGCAGAAGGAATTTCATGTACTGTAACCTCACTGATATTGACCAAGTGGTTTTGTAAAAGTTTTTTAGGCCTAAACTAGGATTTCCCTCATCCTCAGCACTATTGGCATTTGGGGCCATAACATTTGTTGTGAAGCACTGTCCTGTGCATTGTAGGATGTTTAGCACCATTCCTGATCCTTACCCCAAAATGCCACTAGCACCTTTTCCCCCCATTGTGACATCTAAAATGCCTTCATGTTGTTACCAAATGTTTTCTGGGGGCCAAAATCACTGCTCCTCTAGACAGCCAGTCTATTCCTTCCATCATTTTCTTCTGCATGCTCTATGAAATGCACCCCGTTGCTTTTAAATTATGGAACAATTATCTTATTTAGGAGGTTGGTTTCAACACTATTGGGTCATTAAATTGCCTCTGACTTCTGTTTGTTGTTTGTTTCAGATCTCCACTACCACCACTCTTTGAAGCTCTGGTCTTAGACACTTTGTTGCCCCTTGATATCTCCTCTTAGATGTTTCAGAGAATATCTCAAACTGAACATGCCCAAACAGAATGTTTAATGTTCTCTGGAAACCTGTTCCCTCCCACAGTCTTCCATATCTCAATAATTAGGGCCATCTTTCCCAGAGTTTCTCAAGCATTATATATTCCTCCTTCTGTGTTTGACCTACTGCTTGCTCTATTTATTTTACCTCAGTGTCATCTTTGAAAAATGGCATGTATATCTTCTATTGAAACCATTTAATGGCTTCCCACTGATTTCCACTTCAGTTCAAACATCTTCATATGGTTGGTAAGATAGTGCATGACCAGCTCCGTCTCCCCACACCCAGAGCATGCTGCTCCATGTTCACTCTTCTCTAGCCACACTGGTCTTCCCTTGGTTCCCCGAAGGTCCCCTGTCTTGGAAGTTCTGTGGGTGTGGTAGGCTCCTTCTGAAATGCCCTTTTCTCTGACCGTTGGTCCTACACATTGCAGATTCCTTCACTCACTTCATGGATCATGTTAAATATCACCTTCTTAGAGAAGCCTTCCTCATCACTTTAATCCTTTCTCATCCTCAGCACACAATATGTTTTCTCTCAGTTCATTTTTCCTTTACTCAATAATACTTGGCATGTTGTGGTTATTATTTATTTATTTATTTATTTATTTATTTATTTATTTATATTTTCTTCATGAGACTGTATACTCCATTTAGTCAAGAACCGTGGCTGTTTTTGTCATCATTGTACACTCATTAGCTAGAACAGTACCTGGCCAATAAGCACTCAATGCATATTTATTAAATGAATTGATTAAGGTTTAGGTTTTGTTTATCTTTGATGTAGGGCTAAGAAATATTATATGGGGAATAGAATTTGGGAGAGATTTGAAGAAATAGCTGATTTCATATTGAAAGTGGAGAACTACAAACTAAAATTTCACCTAGAGTTGTAATAATTCAACTCTGTCTCATCCTTCATCAATCATGCATTTATATTGTTTGTATGTAAATATTTAACAGCATTTACTAGCCAACACTTACTTTCTTTTCTTATATGATTCATAAGTTTCTTGTATCACAATTTTTTAAATTAAACATTCTAGACATAGTAATTAATTTCTTAAATTTATATCTAAAAGAAAGAACACAGGTTGACCTTAGATAAATGCCCATTTGTGCACCAACTCTGACTTGAAGGAGATTATAAAAACAACAAAGAGTAAAAATGATTAATTGTTGATTTTTGTGTAACATTTTGAATATTGTCTTCTCTCTGGGGTTCTGATATAATTATACATACATGAAGAGGTCATTACAGTATCAAAATCCAAAGTACATGAGAGCTATTGCATCACTTTTATTTTGACTACTGGAATTGGATAGCATTAAAATCAATTTTATTTTCTCTAAAGGGAAGAATGAACTCCAAGAAAAAACTAATCCCCATACAACTCTATGATAGAATAATTTCATTGTTAAACAAAAAATATTTGTGTAGATTTCTAGTATAATTTGAGCTCATAAGAGCAAAAGAAAAGAAGTAGGGTTTCTGACATTTTCATTATTAGGACATATCATAGGATTCATAAAATTGTATTGAAAGAATGAATAAACTAAATCACATATGTAATACCAACTTCTTGTGGCTGGTGAACGTGTTTAAAATATTTTTTATTTTTTATATCATTTTTTAGTTTTTCAATTATAGTTGACTACAATATTATATTGGTTTCAGGTGTACACGCTGGTGATTAGACATTATATAAGTTACAAAGCAATCACATTGATAAACCTAGTATCCATCTGACACCATACATAGTTATTACAATTTTGTTGACTATATTCCCAACGCTATACTTTATATCCCCATGACTATTTTGTGACTACCAGTTTGTACTACTTAATCTCTTCCCCTTTGTCTCCCATCCCCCAACCTTTCTCCTATCTGGCAACCATCAAAATGTTCTCCGTATTTATGAGTTTGTTTATATAAAAATGACAATTGGAATGATATATTAAAACATGTATAAATGTGCTTATGGACTTTAGAGCAAGATATGACTCCAATTGGTCTTTTTCCTTGATAATAAATGAGGTATTTGATGTTGGGTATCATGTCGATCACTTGGTTTAGTTCATTTATTTTTCATTGTAACTGACATACATTATTATATTAGTTTCAGGTGTAGAACATAGCAATTCAACATTTATGTACCTTTCAAAGTGATCACCACAATAAGTCTAGTACTATTTGTCACCATACATAGTTATTACAATCTTATTGATTTTATTCCCTATTCTGTACATTACATCTCCATTACTTATTTTATAACTAGAAGTTCGTGCTTCTTAATCCCCTCCCCCGACCTTACCCCATGGCAATTATCAATTAGTATTTGTATCTATGAGTTTGTTTCTGATTTGTTTGTTTGTTCATTTTTTTTTTATTTCTTAGATTTCACATATAAATGAAATAATATGGTGTTTGCCTTTTTTTATCTGACTTATTTCACTTAGTATAATACCCTCTAGGTCCATCCATTTTGTTGTGAATGGTAAGATTTCATTCTTTTTTATGGCTGAGTAATATTCCATTATGTATATGTACTACATCTTTAGCCACTCATCTATCGATGGACATTTAGGTTGCTTCCATATCTTGTTTATTGTAAACATTGCTGCAGTGAACATAGGAGTACATGTATCTTTCTCAGTTACTGTTTTCGTTTTCATTGGATAAATACACAGAGAGTGTAATTGCTGGGTCATATGGTAGTTCTATTTTTAATTTTTTGAGGAATCTCCATATTGCTTTCCATAGTGACTGCACTAATTTACAATCCTACCAATAGTGTACAACTGTTCCCTTTTTTCCACATCCTCCAACACTTGTCTTTTTTTATAATAGCCATTATGACAGTTGTGAAGTGTTATCCTATTATTTTTGTTTGTTTGTTTTGTTTTGTTTTGCATTTCCCTAATGATTAGTAATGTTGAGCATCTTTTCATGTGTCTTTTGGCCATCTGTATGTCTTTGGAGAAATATCTGTTTAGATCTTCAGCCCATTTTTTAATTGGATTGGTTTTTTTTTTATGTTGAGTTATATGAGTTCTTTATATAGTTTGAATATTAACCCCTTATTGTGTATATCATTTGCAAATATCTTCTCTCGTTCATTAGGTTGGTTGCCTTTTTATTTTGTTGATGCTTTCCTTCACTGTGCAAAATCTTTTTAGTTAAATGCAGTCCCATGTGTTTATTTTCACTTTTATTACCTTTGTCCGAGGAGACATATCCAATAAAATATTGCTAAGACTGGTGTTGAAGAGTTTACTGCCTTTTTTTTTTTTTAAGACGGTCTATGGTTTCAGGTCTTATATAGAATTTAATTATTTTTATATATAGTATAAGAAAATTATCTACTTTCATTTTTTTTGCATGTACCTGTTTAGTTTATTGAAAGACTGTGTTTTCCCCATTGTATATTCTTTCCTCATTTGTCATAGATTAATTAACCACGTAAGGTGGGTTTACTAATCATTTGGTATTTTTAATCATTGTAGTACAGATATGCTTCATCACCTCTTAAATAGTTGCCTTTGTTTTTTTCTTATCTAGCCATTTCCACGTTCTATGCTTGGCTTATTTTTGTTAAGTGGTAAAATATTGAGTAACATTTATTGATGTTGGCACACTTTCACAATCCCCCTGTGGCCTTTCTCCTCATTACCTTATCTGACACTCTTTAAAATGTATTTTTACTATTCTTGCACAACTGATTCTAGGGACATAGAGAAGCCATAATTTTTAATCCACCATCTACTATTTTTCTCATAGTAGAAGTTGTGGTTACATCTGGGGTATCATTAGCAAGTTAAATGCTGAACATCTTGGATTGTAGCGTCTTATGAGTCATTTTTTCTTCTGAACAAGGTGTGCCCAAGGTTGGAAAGAAATCATAGCATGGTCTACACTGGAGTGCCAACAGATTTTCAAAAGGAGTTGCCACACCCAAACCTAAAGCACTTTTTTCAACTGCTAAGATTAAGAGTAATTAACATTTAATATTACCCCCACTTATTTGTCCATTAAGTTTCCATGAAAACTAACATTTTAGCCATCTTTGTCAGTGCTCACTCTAACTTCTTGATCTTTCAAAGATTTGTCTTTTTCTCAACATATATATATATATATATATATATATATATATATATATATATATATATTTCATATTAACTGTCTTTCCATAAAGAATAATCTTGCTCTGTGGAGGCTGATAGTCTAGATGAACTCACATACACATTGTGCTCTCTTTATAGGCCTCCCTTGTTTATTACACACAGAAGGTTCATATGGGGAATAAGGAAGAAGAGTCAATTTTATGACCTTGTACAGATCGTTGATTTTAGTGTTAGAATCTCCCCTTAAGTATATATTCTTAAAGAAAGTACGTTTTTGTTGATAAGCTGTTTCAGAAGGAGGGAAATTCCTTGGTAGACTTACCCACTAGCCAATATATAAACTATTAAATTTTATTGTTTTATTATTTATTCACCACTTTGGTCATGTAAAAGTAGATAGTTTTGTGGGGTTTTTTTAACTTTTATATTATTTTCTGTTAATAATCTTTGTGTAAAATTTGTTATTTAAAAGCCTTTCATGTATTTAAGAATATCTTTTCTAGTGAACATAACGTTAAGTGAAGTTGTTATACTATTTGTTAATGTTTGGTATCAAGATAATTGTCATCAAGTCAAAAAAGATAAATCCTATTATAAGTTTGTAAGCACACATTTGATGAAAAGCTTTGGAGAAAGAGGAAGGGGTGGTGGAGAACAGTTTCCTTTCCTTAAACATAAGCATATTTACTCTCTTATTTGAGAGATTTTTATGCATGCTCCACAAATAGCTACAAAATCCTTCACCACTCAGGCTGCTCACTTCAAAATCTAATCTAATTGGTCAATCTTGCAGTTCCCAGAACTGACACATTATACTAGGTCTTATCAGTCCTTAAGCCCAAGGGAAAAAAAAATGCCTTTCATTTGCTCTTGATTCTATATTATTATAATTGCCTAAGATTGCTTTTGCTATTTTAGCTTTTGGAAATAAATCATAGAGACAACTTTAGGTTTCATGTAGTACAAACCCTTTTGCAACTTGCCTTTTCACTCCATGTTGGGATTTTGAAATATATACCAGCTGCTGTGTGCAGGTCTGGCTTATGCCTCCTACCAGCTGTGCAGTTCTGATCTGTGTGCATGTACTGCTGCACGCTTTGAACCTCTCTTGATGAACTACTGGATGACTTCCACCCTTCTGCTCTTCCATAAAGTGCTGTAGTGAACTGTACCACACAGTAGATAACAAACTCCAGAACTGGGTTGCTTGGGTTTGTGGTCCCGCCACTACTAGTTATGTGTCTTGGGCATGCTATAAACCTCAGTTTGCTCCTCTGTAAAATGCAGTATGTGTCTGTTAGGTAGCATGTTGAGGATTACAGAATAAAAACATAAAAAGGATGTAGAACAGTGCCTGGCATATAAAAGGCACTATATAAGTGTTAGCTATTACTAGTACATTTATTAACACAGTTCTTTTCCATTCCTTCTGAGGACTTTCTCATGGGTGAAAAAAACTAGAAGGGTAATTTCTGAGCCATAGGCTAGGTATAGTTTTAGTTTTACTAAAAATTTGTTAAATTGTTCTCTAAAGAAGTTTCTGTTATCAGACTTTGTGTTATCAGACTCTTTTTTTTTTAAGTCTGATAGAGTATCTCTGTTATTTTAATTTGCATTTCCTAATAAAGATTGAAGTTAAAAATCTTTTCTAATTGGCTTTTCTGAGAATTCACATTAATATTCTTTGCTCAAGACAAAATAGATAATAATGGATACAAGCATTGAAATTAAAATATTCATTATTTAGTCATCATTTTGGTCATGTAAAAGTAGATAGTTTTACTTTAATTTTATATATTTTTATGTGAATATTTTTTGTGTGCAATTTGGTATTTAAAACCCTTTCATGTATTTAAGAACATCATTTCTAGTGGACATAAAGTACATACTTTTATGTATAGGAGGAAGGGCAAAAGTGGATTGGGAGAATATGGCTTAGCTGTATCAGTAATATTTTAATTCTTTAAACAACAAAAATAGGAAGAAAATTTGGAAAAATTTTCTTTGTTATGTCTGGGTAATGAGTAACTGGTTATATTTTATATCATTTGTCATTTGCATAATATTTTCAGTATTTAATAATTTTTGATAAATTAATTTAGGTTTTATTACCAGGCCAGGTAATCCTGTTTGGGATTCAGATGACTTTTTGATTGGACATACTTTTGTACGTTTCTCACTTTTACTCTTGGCATTATTTTTTCTTAGCATCTTCAGACTAGCTAACATAAAATGTGTGTACAGTGGTAGTCACGCCCTGGCATGTAATACAAACTGAAAGATTCTATCTTAAAACTAGAGGCCCAGCCGAAACCGGTTTGGCTCAGTGGATAGAGCGTTGGCCTGCGGACTCAAGGGTCCCAGGTTCGATTCCGGTCAAGGGCATGTACCTTGGTTGCGGGCACATCCCCAGTAGGGGGTGTGCAAGAGGCAGCTGATCGATGTTTCTCTCTCATCAATGTTTCTAACTCTCTATCCCTCTCTCTTCCTCTCTGTAAAAAATCAATAAAATATATTTTAAAAACAAAACAAAACAAAAAAAAAAAAACTAGAGGCCCAGGGCATGAAATGTATGCACGGGTAGGGTCCCTAGCAGCTGCCAGCTGCCAGCCAGGGCCTCCCTTCCCCGGCTGCCGGCTGCGGGGGCCTTCCTTCATTCCGCGCCACCCTTTGGTGGTCAGCGCGTGTCATAGCCAGGAATCGAACTCTCGGTTGGTCAAATTCCCGAGGGGACACTTTGCATATTAGACTTTTATATATTAGATAGCCTTTATATAAAATCATCTACTTACAGATAACTGATAAAAAAGATCCATATTCTAAGTATCATTGATTAAGAAAATTAGTATCCGTATGTTATTAAAAAATTACTTACAGTCAGTTTTCCTTATAAAAGTATAAGTAGTAAAATTAAAATAATAGCATTTAATTTATTTAAAAATATGCAAAATATATTTGGAGAGTAATAAAAACAAAAATTGGAAAATTCTTCAGCTTCCTGACAGTAGAGGATGATTATGGATGGTAAAGTAATAAGATGTCCTATAGAATAAATATTATATTTTAAATATTTTATTGAATGTGTTACCAAAATTAGTTACATCAGTAAGAACATCTTTAGATGTAGTATAAAAGTAACTTTCTTCTTAATTTTAGATTATTTCTGTTTTAGATAATATCCTTAAAATAGGTTAAATGTTATTGCCAATGTAAGGAAGCAAATCACATAAACCCATCTGCTATCATTGCTTATCTCTGTATATATGTAATATTAAATAAGGGGTAAGCAGTAATATATTGGTAAGAACTCATTAATTTTATTAACTTGAAACTTTGATTTTTAACATGGGCAAATTACAAGTGTGATTACATCATCTGGTTAGTTTTCCTGTGTTGAAAAGTTATGAGTTCAGAGTGAAAAATGTAACTTAAATTTTATCCTTTAGGATTTAAAGGCTAATGGGTGACATTTCCTGAAAAAGTTCACTAGAACGCTGACTGAGTTTTAAAGGAAAGTGTCATGTAATCTTTTGTGTATTTAAAAACTTATTAAAATAAAAATAAGATTTGTCCAATTGCTTTGAAGTACCCACTTTTCTCAATTCAATAAGATTACCTGTGAATATGAAATCAACTTTTTGTTCATATTTCTCAATATGTTTTATATAGTAAATTTTTATTATTTTTAGAAATTTTTCTATTTGATTGTACTAGTACTCTGATTCAAATTCTTCCAACACAGGTCTAAATAACATATATATATATATGTATAGTAAAAATATCGGTATCTTAGTTTCCCATATCCCAAAGTAGCAAAGTCTAATATCTTTCAGACTTGAAAATTATGGGAATTTGAAAATTAGGAAAAGGTGGATGCAATGATCAGATATTAAAAAAACAACTTTATTAAAGTATAATTGAAAAGAAAATCTGCATATCTAAAGTGTACAATTTGGTAAATTTTGACATATAAATACACATGTAAAAATCATCAGCATGATTAAAATAGTGAGCATGCCCCATCACTTCCCCACCCTCCAAAAATTTTTTCTCTTACCTCTTGGTAATCCTTCACCCCAATTTCCAGTCAGCATTTCTTTCTGTCACATAAGATAAGCTTGCATTACCTAGACTTCAGATATATTTTTTTTGCTTATTAACTATATCCGTTATTATTGCACAGGTAAATTCAAACTCAGGATATAAAAGAGTTAGATACTAAGTCTAAATAATTTTTATATACTCATTCAGTCTTTGAGCAATATCCAAAACACAGCTTATTTCTAACCATTTCTTCAATCAAAATTGGTTGACTTTGGTTTTTGTCCAAGTGGGGTAAGAGGCACATCATTGCAAGAGGATGTGTGTATTAGTTATCTATTGATGCATAACAAATTATAGCAAAAACATAGCAGCTTAAAGAACAAACTTCAAATCCTGAGGGTCAGGAACCCAGGAGTAGCTTAGCTGGGTGGTTTTTCTGCTTTCCATTTAAATACCTAGCATTTGAGAAAGACATAGAGGGGCAAATAAACACACTTTAGATAGTGAAGTGTTACAGTGAAAATCAGCTGCAAGGAAGTGATACAGAGGAGTATCACTCTGGAGTTTTGGTGAATTGATAGGAGAGGCAAAGATCAGGGCTCGGAATATTCTAGGTGGCTTGCTTGAACAACAGAAAGGACAGTGTAGCTGGAGCTTTGCGATCAAGAAGAGAAATCTTAGAAAATGTGCAAGAGATGGGCAGGGCCTTGGCATAGCATGTCTTTAAAATTTAACATTTCTTTCCTCCCCCCCCCCCCCTCAGTTTAGTTAAACACAGACTATCTTCCTCCATTTCAGCAGAATAAACTTCAGGATAGAGGAGTTAGCTGATGAGAATGTCATTATTTTGGATACTTAGAGTTGGAATAACTTTTAATTTGCTTATGTGCCCAATTTGGAAGATGTACTGTAACATGTGCTTACAGCCAAGATCATACAGGTAATCTGTAAGCAAGCATATAAAACAGAAGTTGACTTTCATTGAAAACTGCATTTATCTATTAATTTCATACACATGGTTGAACTGAAAGTTGTTTTGTCTATACAAGATTTGTGCCATTCATTAGAATGAGGTGTGCTATGATCTGTCTAGGTTTAGGAGTGCCAATAGGGGTGCATTTAAGTTCTTGAACCCCAGCCTCTGAGGTGGTTGACTATCAAATGGTCTAGCTAAGTCGATTCCACTGCAGTTGAAAATGTAAATTGTTAGACAATATACTTTTTCAAAAATTGGAAATGACTCATTTTTTATGATATTTACTTAATGATTTCACATTACAAAAAGATAAAATTCTCATGAAGACAAAGACAATTTTGATATATATATATAAATATATATATATATATATTTTTTTTTAAACCATCATAAATTAGTTTAATTGCAGAGATCTGACATTTCTTTTAGATATTTCAAAGTCTAAGAAAAGGTTTTCTCTTTGTATTTCTCGGAGGCCTAAGTTTAGCCTCTTAGATGTAGGCATATGTTTAGCCTGAAGTGATCTAATGTAAAAACAAATAAATCTGATGTTATAGTGAAATATTTGTTACTCATTGTGTAAGCATTGGGGTTCCTTCTGAAGAATTGAGTAGAAAACAGTGGGTATTGTTTTAGCTAGTAAATCAGACAACTGATATCTATTCAATGTGTTTGGTCTCTGACTGCTGTATTTTATTCTTATGAGTTCAATGTACATGTATTAAAAGTGAATCTTGCATAATAAAATAAATTTACCATGTGAGTAAAAACATAAGCACAATGATATTTCAAAAAACAAAACAAAACCACACATACCTATTGAAGACACCTTGTTGTGAACTCCTTGTTGCACCAGCACAAGGCGGCATTAAATGCCCCAGGAGGGGACTGCCAGGCGAGATGCAGCACTCCTTATGGCAGGGTTGTGTTGGTGAGCTGACCAACAGGACGTCAGCTATGAAATCCCAGAAAGCACTGATCCAGTGTATGAACAGCTTACGAAAATTCAGCCCTTGCTTGAAGGAGTGATTATTTTTTCAAATGTATTTGCTTCTGAAATAGCTACTTCTCTTTAAGACTCCTTACTGCCTTATTCTTTGTACATGTGTTTTAAAGAGGAAATGTCTCACTTTAAAGAAATAGAATTAAGTCCAGAATGTCACTGAGTTAGCACAAAGCTTAGCACATTTAGTCTATCTATAATAATAAAAGTGTAATATGCTAATTAGACCCGACAGCCAAATGACCTTCTGGATGTCCTTCCAGACAAAGCCACAGTGGTGGGGGCTGAGGCAGAGGTGGTTAGGGGCAATCAGGCAGGCAGGCGAGCAGTTAGGGGATCAGGCAGGCAGGCAAGTGGTTAGGGGCGATCAGGCAGGGAGGTGAGTGGTTAGGAGTGATTAGGCAGGCAGACAGAGTGGTTAGGTGTGATCAGGCAAGCAGGCGAGTGGTTAGGGGCAGGCAGGCAGGCAGGCAGGCAGGCCAGCAGTTAGGAGCCAGGAGTCCCAGATTACGAGAGGGATGTCCGACTGCCTGCAGGATCGGGCCTAAACTGGCACTCAGTCATCCCCTGAGGGGTCCAGGATTGTGAGAGGGTGGAAGCCAGGCTAAGCACCCCCCCCCCCCCCATGCATGAATTTCATGCAGTGGGCCTCTAGTATTTTATATAAATATAGACATTTAAAATATAAATTAAAATTTAATTTTATAAATTAATTTAGTCCAGACAGAAATTAACCTATGGAAGGAAGGGCTGGATATAAACATGATTCATTGTCAATATGAGTATAGAATTCAAGAGATCTGTATTTATATCCTTACTTGCCACTTGTTAATTTTGTGCCTATTTCATCAGCTATAAAATTTGAAAAATGTAGTGTTGGGAATAGTAAAGTGCAGATATAGGTGTATATATATATGTGTGTGTGTATAATGTACACACATTTTATAATTGAATTTACTATATGAGGAGTCCATGAACTTAGGCAAAGTTAGCACAGTGCCTAGCAAAACATCAGCATGCAATGTATATTATCAGTCATTAATAGCAGACTTTCCCCTTTGTGTGCCCTGAAAGGTAATTGGACATTTTGCATTCTATTATTTTAATATCACATTAGGACTAAGTGAACTAGAAAATAAGTTTTTATCTATGTGCAGTTAGCACTCAGAAAAAAAAAATTAGTATGGGGAGAGAAATACATTTATTTTTATTTTTTTAGGGTATCCCAGATGATGAGAACTTATATGCCTCTGCATTTACTGGCTTTATTCTTCAGAATGTCCAGATCTTTCTTTTTTGAGGGCTGTTATTTTGCGTCTGAGGCCTCCTTTGGCTTGTGTTTGCTTAGTGAGAAGAACATATTTTCCTGTTTCGTCTTTCCTTTAGAGCATGTATAGAAGGGACGGCCTGTTCCTGTCGCTTCACATTGTAGGAGAGGGAAGCATGGCTTCAGAGACTCCCCGTGACTTCCCAAAGCTCCTAGCAGTTAGGGAAAGGTGAGGTCAGAGGATGCCATTCCCTGTCCACCCAGCCCCTGCTGACCTGGACGTGACTTCCCTGTGTTTTATGGCCTATGCCTTTTTCCAGTTTCTCTAGGCCCAGCAGGATCTTAAAAGTAAGACAGAGGATTTAGGGTGAACACTTACACTTTTGTGTGTGTGCATTTATTACGTTTGCAAGTGTTTTCAGTGTTAGCCTCACTTAGGTACATTTAAATGCATGAATTCCTAAAAACACTGCAAAGTGTAATGTGAATTCCATTTTTATTTCCTCTGTCGTGATTGATCTTTGGTACTGAAGATCCTGTTTAGACAAAGACAAAATAATGGGTAACATTTTCTGTCCAGAACCAGAGTCTTAGATGATTTTAATTACTATACTTGGGCCAAGAACTAGAGGACCTGGCAATTCAGCCACTTTTTGGGGCCCTCAGTGGTCATTTCATTGCCTTAAGTGGTTGACATATTTTAACTTAGCTCCTACATTTCAAATTGGTCATAGAAATTCGTTTTAAAGTCTGACAAACGGACCAGTTCAAGCTCCAAGGCTTGACTCCCTTAGTCAGTCTAGTCATTACTATATTTTCGCTTTCATAGCAGATGTCATCATGGAATTTAACTGAAATACTTTCCTTCTTATAAAGTTTGACAACATAATGTAGGTCAGTTTTTTCTATGTGTCTGATTTTCGAGCGTGCTTGGATAAGTTTAAATGCTGGTAACTGGTTGAAAGTAACTGAACTAAAGGAACTGGGGATGGCGTTTCTACCTGTTGGAAACTAGCAATGGCTAAAGACCATGTACTCTGCTGCCTGGTTTGTTTGTTTTTTAGTATAAACATAAAGTCAGAGGGCCACATGTGACTTACAACAAAAACTACTTAGCTTCTGCGATTTTTTAAAAACTCTTTCTTTAGTTTCCTGAAACCCTGTTTTCTAAGTAAATGAAACAGTTAAACTTCCTGGGTGCTGGGTTTTAGCAAAAGTAAATCAAATAGCAAACTCGTTGGCAGATGAATCATGGCTTTATTTACCTACAGTGAAGATACGCTGTTCTGCCCAGGTCGGTCCCAAACCTCTGGGACAGTGTTTCCGGCTTCCTGTCTACCTAGGGAAAACACCACTCTACATACCTTTCTGGAGTTATGTTCTCTGCCCTATTTGGTCCTTAATAGGTAAACACCCCCTACCCGGCCAAAAGCAACGAAGTTGGAGAAACTTGGCTGAATCTGTAAACCTGTTCTGAGTCTGTGTCTTCCGGTAACAGAGTCTGCATTCCTGCTTGTTTCCCAGGGTCTGACTTCAGGCTGCTGTTCTTCACAGGCCTTGACCTCCGGCCCTGGTGTGTCAACCCACTACACCTGCCAGACTCTCACTCTCCTTTCTTCCCGCTCCTCCTTTTTCCTTCCCGCATCTCTTCTACCTCAGCTGAACATCTGGTAAACAGAGTGTGTTTCTTCCATCTTAGGCTGAGGGGTTTGGGCCAGCCAACATCCCCCACCTAATGGACCTCATCATCTCTGTCTTCCTTCCTCCTGGTGTGATGGCCCTTGCTGCCAGGTCTTTAGGAGGCAGAGTTCTCAGTATGGATCTGTCCTGATTAATCCCTCTGGTTGACTTTCTTTGACTCACCTAGTCCTTGTACTTTTTTCACCACAGATTGCATGTTGGATACACAATGAGCAAGACACATATCTTTCATTTACCATTTTAGTGAAGTTAAAGCACCTAGCTCCCATTTTAGGTGTTCCTCTACTAATCTTGTTTAATCCGTGAACATGTACTAGAGACTTAATGATATATAGGATGGAATAATTATTACCAGCAGAAAGTAATGCTTCAGCAATGTCTACCATCAGATAGAGATGTCTCCAGTTAGAGATTTAAAAGTTCTCTTAAAGGCATTGCTTGGATGCCCAGACTTTTGCATGTAGACTACTGTCATTCTTTTCTTTGACCTAGAGCGGTGTTACTCAGACCTTAATGTGAATATGGGTTTGTTTACAAAACAAGAAAGTATGAACCTTATGCTTTATGGACAAAGTCACCCTGGAAAGTCTCTGAAGTTTTGTTTGTCTTCTTACAGAGTTGTGTTGTATGTGTGTATGTGTGCATGTTTTTTAATTTAAATTACTTGTTAAGATTTAAAAATCATAAAATTTCAACAAAAAATTCTGATTGCCGTTGTCAAAAAAGTTTCAGATCTGGCAGCACTACTACCTGCATTTCTTTGCAGGAGCTATGCTGGCGCTAAGGCATCTGAGTTTGTGATCCTTATCTCAAAAGGAGAAGCATGGATGGAACCAAAGAGATAAAGACATAGATTTCCACCCAACAGCTCGTTTTAAAAAAAGAATTACCACATTCAAAAAAAAATTACAGGGAAAAAATAATAGCCTTTCATATGAACACCACTCAGAATAAATCATTGTTAATTTTTGGCAAGTTTGCTTTCAACATTGTGGGTTTTTTTCCCCCCCTGTCTCCACCATTTTAATCCTGTAGAATTTTATTATAATATTCAGGGTTAATTTCTCCCGCAATAAGACGTCCCCCATTCTCAAAGATGTTAATACCTTTTTCCTTAGGAGATGTAATAATATCGGTTTGCAAAGTCCAGCCACTTTGTGACTAGGGCAATACACATTACACTTTCTCCAAATCAGGGACTCGAATGGTGCTTACTCCAGATTTTCTCTGGCCTGCAGGCCCACGTAGAAAACATAGTTACCAGTTGATTGCATAGGGGTGAAAAAGGCACATCTCTAAGTCCTTGTAACAGATTAATTTTTGAGTATTCATAAATGTGGGACAGGCAGTTGGATTCATTCTAGTCCTGACTTTCCCTGGTCAAGAAAGTTTCTTTTCCACAGATCCTGGCCAGCTTCAGGCCAATGGAATTAAGCAGTGAATACAATCAAGTATTTATTTGGACCAAAGTTGGGAAACTCACCTGCCCTTCTTGTGTGGTATGATATCACCAGCCCCACCTCCATTGCCTCCAAACCTTTGCACCCAAAAGCCCTCCCCTAGGGAATGAGCATGAAGCCATTTGACATTTGCTCAGACTACTTACACAGTTTTAACCTCTGATTTGTAATTGCTGTGCATTTTAGCATTTCAACCACACTCAGGTGTTTAGGATGCAAATACATTTTTAAAAATTAGTATTTAGACTCTTTGTTTTTCTCCCAGTAGATAATTTAATCCACAATATGGCTATGACATATAAAAATATACATATAAGATATAAAATAGATTTTTCAATGAGGTAAAATATAGAGCCCAGCACTGGTATTTTACTGGTATTCAATCGATATCGGTTTCTTCCTTACTAAGAATATGCATTAACCCAGCAATATTGTGGGTTAGATAGGATTCTGTGGTCCCTTCAGGAATCCTCCCCATCTCAAAGCATATTTTCTGTCACATTCTGTGATATGCATGTTGGAAAAGGATGCAAAGATTCTGGGAATCTGTCTTATTCAGCCACAACTCCTGGGCACGCTGATAAAGTGTATGTGACAATCATCTGTGTCAGTGGGATGCCTGATGACTCTGGGATCTTGGTTGCTGACACCTTGTTATTCAAACTAGAGCCCTCTGCATGGTATGTGTGGCACAATTTGGCACCTATAATGCTTCTCTCTCCCTGTTTCTCTTTTCTTACCGTTTCTCTCCTGCTTGTTTCCATGGGTGCAGTATTGGTGAACGCATCTCATGCTTCAGAAGGAGCATGGTCACCTACAGCCATTGGCCATTCGTGTGTCCTTCTGTAGAGCAGTAAATGTTTATTGTTCTTATCTCAAAGATAAATTTGGAAATGCCTAAACTTTACTGCTTTGTTTGTTCTGTGATCAGGTAAATCACTGTTGTTATTCCCATATGTAAATTTCTGTAATTCAATTAAATAGCAAATTGTCCTAATTAAGTAAACAGTCTCTATATGATTTAACAGTCTCTATACATGGCCAGGATTTCATGTTGCATAAAATAGCAGTTAACTGGGATTTTGCTTTGAGAAGTACCAGGAAGTCCGGTAGGTTTAGACTGAGAAAGCAAGGCAGAGAATAGAAGGGGATGAGTTTAGAGGGGCCAGCTAATGTAAGGTCAGGTTGCTTGTGACAAATATTTTGTGTTTTATTCTAAGTGTGGTGAGAGGTCATTATAAAGTTTTGGCTGCTGGGTGGAGGATAGAGTACAGTGGACAGTTGATGGTGGGCAACAGTGAACACAGAGAACAATGAAGAAGCCTTTGCAGGAGTCCAGGTGAAAGAAATCTAGTAATGGCTCGAAGAAGGGGTTAGAAATGGGAAGAAGAGGCTTCAGTTCTGCACTGTATTTTGAAGGTAAAGCCCATAGTATTTGCTGCTGGATTGGATGTTGCGTGTAAGGAAAAAAGAGAAGTCCAGGCCCCGGCCCAGTATGGCTCAGTTGGTTGGAGCACCATCCAGTGCACTGAAGGGTTGTGGGCTTGATTTCTTTTCAGGGCAAACACCCCAGTTCCCCACTTAGGGGTGCATCTAGGAGGCAACCGATGGGGTTTTTATTTCCACATCTATGTTTCGCTCTCTCCCTCTCTCTTCCTATCTCTCTAAAATCAATTAAATAGAAACATTATATATATAAAGAGGAGCCCAGGAAGACCCCTGGTTTGAGTCACTCAATCTTTATTGATTCCTTCAGCACACCAGTTAGCCACATTATTCCTTCCTCTGAGAAACCAACTTTGAGTCGTACTCCATTACTCAGTTGCTTCTCATCACTTCTGTCTCCACTCACCTCTAGAAGCTTCCAGGTTGTACCTGTTTTGTGAACTTTCTAACAGATTTTGAAATCCTTGCTCTTTCACCAAACTCGACTGATTGACCAAAGGCCAGACTATTTCCACATAGTTTAATCGGTTGGGAGGAAGAGTTTTCATAGCTATTTTGTCCTCAGTGCAGTTGCATATGTTGCCTCCTTGCTACAGGGACCTACCTTTCATCTGAGAAATACTAGTGCCTCACTTTCTGTCCATATGTTTGCTCTGCATGTTTAATTTCCTGTCTCACTCTATGTGCATACTATTTCTGACTTTTGACACCTAGAGGGCAATTCCTGCCTTACTCTTGTGCAATTAGGTTCAAAATAACTAGTTTTAAACGATGATAACATTTTGATTCCAATATAGTAGCTGTGTTTGATAAGAATTTTAATCACAATTTTACCAGGAATCAGGCTCTTTCCCGTTCACATTTTATACACCTGGGTTTTTCAGAAGGAAGCACTCTGCTTTCAGTGTTTAAGAGCTGGCCTGTTTGCCACACTGACTCTACCAAAAGCTCCATTACGTCAACATCACACACCTTTGCTATTCTACCACATGCACCACATATTTCCCAATACTGGAAAGCCACTTTTTTGTTAGAAACTGTTTGAAAGGGGATGGAAAAATCCCTAATTTTTTATGGGAAAAAAATGACATCCCATTTGTAACAAATCTACAATTTTCATTGAGTTGACTATAATAATATGTTTTTATGAACCACGAATAGCAAAGGGAATTAATTTCCTTTGAGTATCACCATGGACTTTTAGAAGCCAAGAATGATTTATTTGCTTTGTGTCTAAGATTAACCAAGTTAAGAATGGAAAAATCCTATGAGATCACAGGAGGCTGTTTCCTTCCCCACTGCAGGATTATGTGCTGCAGTATATTTCCTAATCTTTGTTCTTGTTAATAACATTCTTCTTGCATCCACTTGAAAGTCATTACCCCAAAATATTTCCATGAAATTATAATATTGTGCATGATTTCAGCTGGAGATAAGTTTTTTTTAATGTTTATTTTATAATACATACCAAAGTTTGTTTTCTAAAAAATATTGAGCAATGCTTATCTCTTTTAAATGGGACAATTATACTAGCTCGTTACAAGTTTAAATAATAGCAGTATTTTCTTTAATTTGAGTCACTTTCACTGTTAACTTGGAATAGTGATACTGTTTTAAACATACTATTAACTATGGATCATTTATCAGATACACTTTATTTTTTAATATATTTTATTGATTTTTTTGCAGAGAGGAAAGGAGAGTGAGAGAGAGTTAGAAACATCGATAAGAGAGAAACATTGATTCAGCTGCCTCTTGCACACTCCCTACTGGGGATGTGTCCGCAACCAAGGTACATGCCCTGGACCGGAATCGAACCTGGGACCCTTCAGTCCGCAGGCTGATGCTCTATCCACTGAGCCAAACCGGTTAGGACTATCAGATATACTTTACAAAGAAACTAGAAGGTACCGTAAAGTGAGAAGCAAGCTGAACAGGGTTTATTTTCTTTTTTGGTTGCCCTTTTGTTTAATATAAAAGGGACTAATTGATAGGTTAGTGATCCATGGGGACATAAACAACTGGAACAATAAAATAGTAATTAATAGTCTCAATTAAAGTGGAGCTGCCACACCTCTTAGCAGGTGACTTCTGCCATAGTCCATGATTTCCAGGTGATAATCCAGCTAGGACTTATTTTTTACAAACTTAGGATATATCTAGAAAATATAATTAGAAAGTAGTATAAATTAATAATCAAATTAATTATTACATACATCATTATTGATACAATAAATAGTGTCACTGTAGACACTTTTAATCTAATGGCATCTGTGTTTCAAATTATTCTCAAAGATAGTCTGGAAATCATTTGGATTTTTAAAAACACACATAAAATAGCTAACTTGTGAAACAAAAGAACAAAAGAACACGCCCAATGTTATATATCACTTTGGTTGGATTTACACATTTTCTTAGTAACACCTTCAGTTAAATAATCACTTAAATTAATAAATATTAATTTTTGTCCACCAACCCACATAAAATCTGCTAATTTACTACTTTAAAATTGGCCATGACTCATCCGTGCCTCCAAGATAGGAAGTCTAAACTCCTTAATACGGTACCGTATATGTTTCAACAACAAGCCATACTTCCATCTCACCGTCCATCCATTCTTTCTCACATGAAACAAGAAAAACATTAGGGCTTGACACAATTGTGTTCAAATACCCTGAGGATAAAATAATTGCTCTGGGAATTCGGAGAGTAGTGTGATGGTGAAAGAAGAACTAAGGAGGAGGTAGGGTTGAGTGGGATTTTAAGGACGCATTGAAGGGGAGACTGCTCCAGGAGGATGAGAGCAACCTAGCAGAGGTACAAGCCATGGAGAATATTTCCTTGATCCCTCTTCCTTGCTCTACTTTTTTCTCCAGACACTTGCCTTTGCCCGACGCTGTTCACAGGGCCACCGTAACCAAATTCTGGGAAAGACTCCAGTAGGAAATGTGTAAGAAACTTCCTGGCCATAACAAAATTGCTTCAGTATCAAGTTGCTTTGTTGCTTGGGCTTCACATCTGTTTCCTTGTCCTTTCACCAACCCCTGAGCTAGTTAAAGTGGATCTCCTGATTCCTGACTCCTTGACCTCATGACCGTTCCCGAAACCTTGTCACTATGCCTTAGGGTCATCATCTGCCTGCTTGATTTCTTTTTTACCTTTGGCCTCTGAGCTATGACCTGTATGTTCTAATTCCTGTCTGACTGAGGTTCCTGATTGCTGTTCTCACTCAGGACCTTGGCTTGTTAGTGTAGTTGGTTTACTGTCTTTCTAGTTGATGGCTTACGATGTATCTAGTTGCTGAGCTGCATAAACTACATTTTCAACCAGAGAATATTATAGCCTCAGTTTCCTGCCCAGCTTCTTGTTCTGTCATAACAACCAGCTTGCTTGCCATGAATGATTCCTTTGTGGGAATACAAACAAAACAAAAAATTGTGGAAATACTGGGGGGAAAAAATAGGACAAAGCTGGGCTATGAAGGAATTTTCAAGATAGGTTGAAGTTTATATTTCATTCTCTATGCCAGTGGTCTTCAACATGGGAAGTTTGCAGCTCAAAAATTCAGGATGATCAATTGGCTTATGAAAAGAAAGTCTTATAATGATTAGTTCAATGTGTTTTATCTTTAAAAAACATTTTTTTAAAATCTCCACCTAAGGATATGAATATGTCCATTGAGGGAGGTAGGGAAGTAGAAAGAAAAGGGAAGTAGGGAGGGAGGGGGTTGAGAGGGGGAGGGGAGAGAGAGAGAGAGAGAGAGAGAGAGAGAGAGAGAGAGAGAGAGAGAGAGTGAGAGCGTGCAAGATGGGTTGTTTACCTTTTGCTCTCGGACCAGGGATTGACCTAGGTATGTGGCCTGACCAGGAATTAAACCCATGACCTTTCAGTGTATGGGGCGAAGCTCCAACCAACTGAACCACACCAGCCAGAGCTTTAAAAAATAATTGTCTAAAGAAATACAATTATTTAAAATAAGAAGAAATGAAAACTACAACTATTTAAAATTAAAATGTTAAAAACCCAAAGAGTATTTAAATTATAGATTGACCCAAGTTATTCTCCATGGTAGATGGTCACATATCAAGTATGGCAACAGGTTTCAGGAGGGATGAATCTAAACTCCACAACATGGAAGGATTCACTGTGGGGACCCTACTTGTTTATTTATTTTAAGCATTTTTGAGGTATTGTAGTTTATGTGTGCCTAGATTTGTAGATTATGTTTTTAGCTTCAACCAAAGTAGCACTCATAAAGTGATCCAGTGCCTCAAAATGAATCTTGCTAAGAATCTGTAGGTCGAAGCTACTACTCATGATGCAATCACACGTCAAAGCTGGTTTTTATGCTCTTAATACAAACTCTTCCTGAAGCACACTTAGAGCAAAAATCAATGGTATTTTAGTCAGGTATAATGGAAATCCCATCAACAAAAATTGATAATTTCCAAGAGAAAGATTAGAAAGGTATACATAAATAAATACCTTTAATGAAAAACCTTACCCTAAACATACACTCTACTTTGAGATAACAAGTGCTGTGAGTATGGAATTACAATTTTAAAATAGCGTTTCTTTTATTTTTACATTCCATTTTTAAAATTTCAACTTTTGCTTATGTTTAGTTGGGTATATACTTAATTTTGTGAATAAATTATAAATTTTGTACATAAACAATGCTCACATTTTGAGTACCTGATCCAAAATTTTTTAGTAATTGTGTTTATCCTGTGGTTATGATTGAAAATGTTTGGAGTACAGGTACTCCCAGTGCAGGGTGATTTTATTATGGAAGTGACATGAATTTAGACTTTCCTAAAGTTTATTTTGAAGAGGTTGAAGGGAATATCATTTATTGAATCATTAGGCTCTCATTTGAAATTATAATCCAGAAGAAGTTTTTAGGAAAGAATTCAGTTCTATTGGAATATATATATATATATTATATACTTTTATATATAATATATTCATATTTACTTTTGTATACTTAAATATATAGTCCATTGATTTTTGCTCTGAGTATAGTTAAGGAAGAGCTTGTATTAGGTGTATAAATATGAGCTTCAACATGTGATTAAATCATGAGTTGTAGCTTCAATCTGTTGGTTCTTTGCAATAATCTTTTTAAGGGTGTGTGTGTGTGTGTGTGTGTGTGTGTGTGTACTTTCACAATTTTATTTTTATCTTTAAATTTTTATCTTTACCAGTAAGAAATTGACTACTGACTGAAAAGCTAATTTTTTATGGGAATTTAATTTTGACAGTGGTAATGAGAAGTTCTTTTTTCACGGTTCCTATCTATTCCTATTACAATTTTGGTCAGGTATTTGAACTTTCCAACTCACATGGGAAAGAAAGATAACATAAACTTAGTCTAAGTAGTGGACATATCTTATTTAATATTGAAAAAATAGAGTTCCAATAATGTGTTTCCTATCTATTCTACAAATAAACCTAATAAAGGAGTTTTAATAGAGAACTGTAACATCAACACAATTGATGGATATCCCAAGGAAAGTAATTATGGCTGTCAAATCACTGTGGCTTTCTTTTTAAGTGAAGTTCTTCAGGAAAAGGGGGGAGACAGCATAATGAGAAATCTATTTTTGACTTAGGTTAGTTCTTTCATGTATTGACAACATGTGACTCTTTAAGACAGACAACTAGGCATTTAGCTTTTGAACTCTTGTATTCTGTGAATATTTAGGAAGCACTAGTTCATCTCTTGACCCAAACATTCCTATTTAGGCCTCATGTGCTGAATCTGATATGTTACCTTTGTTTATTCAAAATCCATTAACCCTTTGCACTCGCTTGCTTTTTTCTTGATTCCTGCTACCGATGCTAACCGTGTCGAGTCACACTCGACATCCGAGTGCAAAAGGTTAAAACATGTGATTTGGATTCATTCTTTTTTTAAAAAATATATTTTATTGATTTTTTAAAGAGAGGAAGGGAGAGGGATAGAGAGCTAGAAACATCGATGAGAGAGAAACATCGACCAGCTGCCTCCTGCACACCCCCCACCGGGGATGTGCCCGCAACCAATGTACATGCCCTTGACTGGAATCGAACCTGGGACCTTTCAGTCCGCAGACCGACGCTCTATCCACTGAGCCAAACCGGTTTCGGCAATGGATTCATTCTATTAATATTTACATAGAAACTAAAAAATTATCCTACAATATTATTTTACATACTAGTTTACCTAGAAGGAAAATAAAGCTTATTTCAGCTTATAGTAATTTTTATTAATATAAAACATATAAAGTGAATGACACAAAAGTTGACCTTCAAACTTCTAGTTTGTTTTAATATCATAAGAAATGTTAAATTTATAATATGTAATATCCCCTTTTTTATTTAAGTATTTACTTTGGCCTCTCCCTTCTTAGCTTTGGAAACAATACTATAGACTTTTTTATACCTTGTCCTCTCAGGAAGTTAATTAAAATGGGAACTGTCCCAAGTCCCACAAAAAGTGTCTTCTAGTAGCCCTAGACTGTTTTGCTCAGTGGGTAGAGCATCAGCCTGCAGACAGAAGGGTCCCAGGTTCTATTCCAGTCAAGGGCATGTACCTTGGTTGCAGGATAGATCTGCACCCTGGCCAGGGGTGCATGAGGGAGGCAACCAATTGATGTGTCTCTCTTACATTGATGTTTCTCTGTCTCTCCCTCTGGCTTCCACTCTGTCTCTAAAAATCAATGGAAAGATATCTTTGGGTGAGGATTAACAACAACAACAACAAAAAGTGTCTTCTAGTAGCTCAAGTTGAGGACATATCTATCTATATAAAAGCCTAAGCGACCATTGCAACCGAATGGACGACTGAACAGGCTACGTGGGGTGACCAGGCTGGCAGGGGGGTTAGTGAGGGGCAACCAAATGACCGAGCAGCAAGCTATGTGGGGCGACCCGGCCAGCAGGGGGGTTAGTAAGGGGTGACCAAACGACCGAGCAGCAGGCTGTGTGGGGCCACCAGGCCGGCAGGGGGGTTAGTAAGGGACAACCTAATGACTGAGTAGTAGGCTGTGTGGGGCGACCAGGTTGGCAGGAGGGGCAGTTGGGGGCAACAAGGCCGGTGTTAGGGGACAGTTAGGAGCGATCAGGCAGGCAGGCAGGTGAGCAGTTAGGAGCCAGTGGTCCAGGATTGTGAGAGGGATGTCTGACTGCCGGTTTAGGCCCAATCCTAAACCGGCAGTCGGACATCCCCCGAGGGGTCCTGGATTGGAGAGGGTGCAGGCTGGGCTGAGGGGACCCCCCCCCCCCTCTGTGCACGAATTTCGTGCACCGGGCCTCTAGTTATATATAAGCAGACAGTTGCAAAGTCTCCTTTTGAGCAGCGTCATATTGAGAGTGCTGAGTCTGTCATGCTACTACCTGGGTTTCAAATCTCCTTGGGCTCTGCCAGTTCTGAACTGCATGATGTGGGCAGTTGAATGAATGAGGCAATCTTAGGGAGTTGGCATGAACTACAAAAAAGCATAAAGATGCCCAGCAAGGTGGCTGATATATGGTAAGTACTTCATAAATAAAAGCTGTTATAATTGTCATTGTGATTATGGAGGAGGGAGAACCTTACTAACAGGGGTGTTTACAGAGATAATTAACTCCTCAAAAAAACCTAGTGGTGAAAAGCAGAAATCCTGTTGTGTTGATACCAGGTCCCCTTGTAAAGGAAAAAGGGAGAAGGCAAAGGAAGACAAGAAGCTGAATAGGAAGACCTGGCTCCTCTTGAGGCCCCAGTGGATTTTATGATTTTAAATGACATCATCTTTTGTACAAAGTCAATAAGTCCAGGTTGACATCCTATATTGTTTACACTTATTTCTATAGAGTAAAAATTTAAAACTTGGATGTTTTAATTTGAAACATTTTCATTTTCATTAATCCCTAGGTTTATATTGCATGAAAAACAAGATTAGATAAACCCATAGAAGCTTTTTTTTATATTAAATTGAATGAGAAAAATTGTCCAGAAGCAAACCCTGAAATTGAAGGGGGACCATTTTTACATTTGATAAAGAGAATTGAAAAATTTACAGATGTATTGTCAAAAATGCATATTAATGGGTTATTAATTAGGCACTGTTCCAGGTGCTTAATGTAGACACATATGCATATAAAAATTTATTTAATCCTCACAATGACCCTATAATTAGGTACTTATTATTGACATTTTACAGATGAAGACATGGAGACAAATAATTTAACATTTCTACAGTCAAACATTTATTTAACCACTTAGGTAATTCTGCTCCAGAACCTCTTTATTCTATTACCTCCTAACCCCATTCTGTTAATTAAAACACAAGTATTTGTAATCATTAAAAGGAATACTATAAAAATGATGCACCACACTTAATCAGGAGTTTGTGTTTTTGCCTGGGTGATTTGGGCCCCAGGCAAATTATATGAATTATGGACTGCAGAAGTGAATGGCCAATGCCTTTTCAGTCGTCACTTGTTACTGCTGAGGGCAAGGTAGAGCATGATCTGTGTTTATCCCATTCCACCTTTAGAATGGAAGTATCATCTGTCACAGTAGCAACGATAACACTAGCACTCAGAGAATCAGCACCTTTTTGAATTTCACTCCTAGCCCAAAGCATAAGCCTAAATTTGTACACTTTTTTTAAATTTTTTTTATTTTATTGATTTTTTACAGAGAGGAATCGAGAGGGATAGAGAGTTAGAAACATCGATGAGAAAGAATCATCGATCAGCTGCCTCTTGCACACCCCCTACTGGGGATGTGCCCGCAACCGAGGTACATGCCCTTGACCGGAATCGAACCTGGGACCTTTCAGTCTGCAGGCCGACGCTCTATCCACTGAGCCAAACCGGTTTTGGCAAATTTGTACACTTTTTATTACAATTTTCCTGTTATGTCAATATTTGCCGTTTTATTAGTGAGAATTCTTATTTTTATGATTTGGTAGACCTTAGCTAACCAATTAGGTCTAATAGCAATTTTATTTCTAAAAGTGGTAGCATAAAAATACTTTGGGTATACATATGGAATAAAATTACAATAAAATTTTAAGAAATGTCTTCAAGTTTGTTTTTTTTCTGAATTGCAGGAAGCTTAGGTATTCTCATTCAGAGTGTTTAAGCTGTGCCTTATAAGCCACATTTGTCACAATTCATGCATCTCTTCCCGTTTGCAAGTAGCTTTTTAAATATAATCACAAAGGGTGAGCTTCCTTTCTACAGAACCTCATTCTGAAGAGTTCCAGGTGAGTTTTCCCAGGGAAAACCACCCCAACCAAAAGGCACTTTCAAGATGCATGTGTTCATTTTACTTGAAAATATTTAGAATTAGTTGTTCATGGATACGTGCTGCTTTTGTCCTGCCTCAGCATCATAAATCTTTGCAGGTGAATATTATGCATAGTGTTTTGTCATCAAGATATGAATTTTAAAGATTTAATAAGAGCCTCTTAGCATGGCTACATTGACAGTGAAAATCTAATCCTTTGTTCAGTGTGTGATAGTGGGTAGGACTATTGTAATGGATCCAGGTTTAGCTGAATAATAACACAACCTTAGTTGGGGCTTCATTCTGTGCCAGCCACTGTGCTAAACTTTTCACAGAGACTCTCATTTAACCCTCACAATAAAACTTCGAGTGAGCTGCTCTTTTGTCCTTATTTAAAAAATGATAAACCTGATGCTCAGAGAGCGTACTTAGCTTGTCTAAGCTCGCACAACTACGAAGTGATGATAAATGGTTTGGTGCTTCATTTCAGACCAAAGAATTTGGATAGTATGCCCAGCGTAGCATAACTCTAAAAGTGTGTTACTGACTCTGGGTGGTGAGCACACAATGAAGGATACAGATCATGTGTCATAGAAATGTGCGCTTGAAACCTATGTGATCCTATTAACCAATGTCACCCCAATAAATTTAATAAAAATAAATAAATAAAATGTTCTGAGTTAAATATTTTTAAAAGTTTATTTCTAAGTATTTATATGATTATCTTACCTAACAATTAACATTTACTAAAAGATATATTTCCTCCATTGCACATTAATTTTTCAATACCAGTAACTGCTAGATCTTTTTGGTTAAGTTATAGGTCAAGTGGTTAATAATCCTTAAACAGACCTTTAAATCTACCAGCTAAGTTTATTTATTAACAACAAAAAGCCTGTTTTTCAAGAAACCTATTCTAATTAGCAGCAGTCATATGATTATAGTATTTTAATAACCTTCAAGATCTCTTAAGAGACAAATTCTCTAAGTAACTGTTGGAACATTTATGAAAAAAACAGATTTTATATTCTGCCTATTTGCTGTCCTCAAAACTGTGATGTTTGTAATTTTTTTCTCTTTCTTTTAACTTTGAGAAATTTAAACAAACTTTATTTTTAACATTCATTATTATTAATTTTTGAGAATTATTACCTAAAATTACTAACTTATCAAGATGACTTTTTTAAAGTAACCTAAGAAAGGTAGTATATTCGGCTGTAGTTTGGGATAACATATCTTTAATTATTTGTTTTAGGGTATTATTCATCATTTTTAAACAACAAATAAAAATTAAAAATAATATTCTGTTTTTTAAAAACTTTGATGTTAAAAATAATTATTTTGAAATTAGTTGTGTTGAGTGACTGTGGATTTGGCTTAAGAATTCAGTGGTTGTTTAATTCCCCTGACTTTAGTATTACTTATTAATCTCTGCGGCCTTTGGTCAGAAATCTGAGCAAGAGCCACATGGACTGAGAGTGACAAGGTCCATGACCTTGTTTGTTTGTTTTTTCATTGTGTCTGAAGGCTAAACTCTTTTAGGAATGCAAAAGCACTGCAAAAACGAACATTGACTGTGAGATTGGTAGAAAAGGGGGTGGGAACAAAGTGAAAACTACATGTGGCGTTCTAAAATTAGCCACTGTTATCAGTGTGCACTGCCCACCCTGGGCTTTTGGCTGGCCTTTGGTTCGGAGAACCCGCCCCCACCTCCACTGGGATGCCCTGTGGAGAGGAGCCCAACCTCCTGATCGCAAGCTTTGCCCTTAAACAGAGTGCTGTGTGGGCATGCTTCGTCCTTAGGAAAATTACCAAAATGTACGTCAAAAGAGCAGTTAGTCTGATTGTATTCATAAATATGCACATCACTAATAGTTCAGCATTTTATAATTTATATGTGTAAATATTCAGATTCTCATGATAAGCTTTTAGCCAAACTTAACAGCATCATTTGTTCATACTTTCAAGCCTTTGAATGTTTTTGATCCTCTTACATTTGGGGTGACAGGTTGTGGTTAGACAGGGTGTGGGCAGATAATCTTGACCTCTTTGTAGCATTTCCAGGTTTTCTTTGGGCATGGGCTAGCACCAGGGCTTGGAAGGTTGGAGAGATGTGGGTGAAATAATTTGGATGCAGAATGCCTTTGGCCTCTCACTGAATATTCAGTTTAGCCAATTTGTTATATTGGGACTGCTTGTAAATTATATTTACTTCATAAGTCAATGACATTGTTTAAAAAAACAAAAAGCAAAACTCATAGATTTAACAATTTTTAATTTCATTTGAAGTGACATCTTAATAACTACATGATTTAATAACATTTAAAAATATGAAGGTATTTTGAAATTGGTAACATCATTACTCTAGAACCTAAAGGAAATGTAAATTTTCAACAATCCCTCTACTAATAGATCAATTGATGTGAAGAACCAGTGTTTTAGATAGTTTCAACCACAGTGTGCATATTATTTTATATCCTATTTATGTATTTTATTTTACTTGTTACAGCAAATATTATCAATGGTCCTTTATAGTCTTCAAATTTTCATTAGAATGATCATATATTTGTGTATCATCATTTATTAAATTATTCTTATAATGTTAAATGTTTCATTTGAAGTCAGTAGAAAACTGGTTGCAGTATGATTTTATTTCTGATCATTTGAGACCGAATCAAAGAGAATGACAAACCTGGTTGTTCACCATTGCCACGTGGTTTTCATCAAGGATGTGGCAATCACAACGCTATCAGCAGTGAGTGCTTGTTTCACCACGGCTTTCTTGGAATTGGGAATTATCATTTACTAAACACCTTTTTAGTCTTCATTATTTTCCAGACTTTAAAAATGAGAGTAAGGGGGAAATGGTATAAATAGCTAATTTAAAAATAGAGCCATCGGCAATTCCCTGGTAGCACGGAACTGAATATTGCTGTGTCTATAATCAGTTAGCTATAGGAAGGTTATTCTAACTTAAAAGTGACTTTCTAAATCATCCCCGACAAAAATTTTTTAAATGTCCAGTACCTACAGCAACCAAGAATGGATAAAAATTAACTACCATGAGTTATGCCAGCCACGTGCTGGCAGTTGAATACTCAATATGCAAACAAGATTGTGGTGAATCAAAACAAAATAAACAGGTGTAACCTGCCTCCCATTCTTAAGGTTTACATCAAGCTCTGTACACACTGCTGAGGAAGTATGCTTGAAACCTGGTTATTTCTGTAATTGAGAGAACAGACTACTTTTCTTAAAAGAGTAAACGAGCCAGAGAGTCTCATCGCAAGTTTATTACCCCTTGACTAGAAAAAGCAAGCTTCCAAGCAGAAAGTAGGCTATTGACTCACAAATACCTAGAAATGCAGATGTTTAGAGAATATTTCTGAACTTTTCTTTTTTTTAAATTTTATTTTATTATTTAAGGTATTAAAAATAGTAGTACATATGTCTCCTTTTTTCTTTTTTTCCTCATTGACCTCCCCTGGCCTCCCCTACCCCCCGGCACTTGCCCTCACTCCCCTTACCCCGCCAGTATCTTGTGTCCATTGGTTGTGCTTATATGCATGCATACAAGTCCTTCGGTTGATCTCTTACCCGCCAACCCTCCCCTGCCTTCCCGCTGTAATTTGACAGTCTGTTCAATGCTTCTTTGCCTCTGTGTATATATTTTTGTTCATCACTTTATGTTGTTCATTATATTCCACAAATGAGTGAGATCATATGGTATTTATCTATCACTGACTGGTTTATTCACTTAGCATAATACTCTCCAGTTCCATCCATGCTGTTGCAAATGGTAAGAATTCCTTCTTTTTTTATAGCAGCGTAGTATTCCATTGTGTAGATGTACCACAGTTTTCTAATCCACTCATCTGCTGATGGGCATTTAGACTGTTTCCGAATCTTAGCTATTGTAAATTGTGCTGCTATGAACATAGTGGTGCATATATCCTTTCTAATTGGTGTTTCTAGTTTCTTGGGATATATTCCTAGATGTGGGATAACTGGGTCAAATGGCAGTTCCATTTTTAATTTTTTGAGGAAACACCATACTGTTCTCCACAGTGGCTGCACCAGTCTGCATTCCTACCAGCAGTGAAGGAGGGTTCCTTTTTCTCTGCATCCTCGCCAACACTTGTTGTTTGTTGATTTGTTGATGATAGCCATTCTGGCAAGTGTGCGATGGTACCTCATTGTTGTTTTGATTTGCATCTCTTGGATGATTAGTAACCTTGAGGATGTTTTCATATCTCTCTTGGCTTTCTGTATGTCCTCTTTTGAAAAGTGTCTATTTAGGTCCTTTGCCCATTTTTTTATTAGATTATCTTCCTTTTGTTAAGTTGTATGAGTTCAATGTAAATTTTGGAGATTAAACCCTTATTGGTGATAACATTGGCAAATATGTTCTCCCATGCAGTGGGCTTTCTTGTTTTGTTGATGGTTTCTTTTGCTGTGCAGAAGCCTTTTATTTTGCTGTAGTCCCATTTGTTTATTTTCTCCTTAGTTTCCATTGCCCTAGAAGCTGTACCAGTAAAGATATTGCTATGACAAATGTCTGCTATTTTGCTGCCTATGGCTTCTTCTAAGATTTTTATGGTTTCCCATCTTACGTTTAAGTCCTTTATTCATTTTGAGTTTATTTTTGTGTATGGTGTAAGTTGGTGGTCTAGTTTCATTTTTTTTGCTAGTATCTGTCCAGTTTTCTCAACACCATTTATTGAAGAAACAGTCTTGATTCCATTGTCTGCTCTTGCCTCCTTTGTCAAATATTAACTGAGCATAATGGCTTGTGTCAATTTCTGGGTTCTCTGTTCTGTTCCACTGGTCTATATGTCTGTTCTTGAGCCAGTACCAGGCTGTTTTGAGATCAGTGGCTTTGTAGTTTAGCTTGATATCTGGTATTGTGATCCCTCCAACATTGTTCTTCTTTCTCAAGATTGCTGCATCTATTTGGGGTCTTTTTTTACTCCAGATGAATTTTTGGAGAATTTGTTCTAGGTATGTTTTAATGGGGGTTGCATTGAATATATAGATTGCTTTGGGTAGTATGGACATTTTAATGATGTTGATTCTACCAGTCCATGAACATGATATATTTTTCCATTTGTTCATGTCTTCCTCTATCTCTTTTTTCAGCGTCTTGAAATTTTCTGAGTGAAGGTCCTTTGTCTCCTTGGTTAAGTTTATTCCTAGGTATCTTTTTTTTTTTTTAAATATATTTCATTGATTTTTTACAGAAAGGAAGAGAGAGGGACAGAGAGTTAGAAACATCGATGAGAGAGAAACATCGATCAGCTGCCTCCTGCACACCCCCCACTGGGGATGTGCCCACAACCAAGGTACATGCCCTTGACCGGAATCGAACCCGGGACCCTTGAGTCCGAGGGCGACGCTCTATCCACTGAGCCAAACCGGCTTCGGCTATTCCTAGGTATCTTAATGTTTTGTTGCAATGGTAAATAGGGTGTTTTTTTAATTTCTCTGTCTGTGAGTTCATTATTGGTGTATAGAAAAGCCATAGACTTCTGGGTGTTAATTTTGTATCCTGCTACTTTTCCAAATTTATTTATGAAATCTAGCAGTTTTTTGATGGAGTCTTTGGGGTTTTCTATGTACAATGTCATGTTATCTGCAAATAAGGACAGCTTTACTTCTTCTTTTCCAATTTGGATGCCTTTTATTTCTTCTTCTTGTCTGATCACAATGGCTAGTACTTCTAGTACTATGTCGAACAGGAGTGGTGAGAGTGGGCATCCCTATCTTGTTCCTGTTCTTAGGGGAAATGGTTTTAGTTTTTGTCTATTGAGTATGATGTTGGCTGTGGGTTTGTCATATATGGCTTTTATTATGTTGAGGTATGATCCTTCTATTCCCACCTTGCTGAGAGTTTTTATCAAGAAAGGGTGTTGGATTTTGTCAAATGCTTTTTCTGCATCAATTGATATGACTATGTGATTTTTATCTCTCAGTTTGTTTATGTGATGTATCATGTTTATCAATTTGTGGATATTGTACCATCCTTGCATCCCTGGGATAAATCCTACTTGGTCATGGTGTATGATCTTTCTGATATACTGCTGGATCCGATTTGCTAGAATTTTGTTGAGGATTTTGGCATCTATGTTCATGAGGGATATTGGCCTGTTATTCTCTTTTGTTGTGGTGTCTTTATCTGGTTTTGGGATTAGGGTAATGCTGGCTTCATAGAAAGAGCTTGGAAGTGCTCCTTCCCCTTGAATTTTTTTGGAATAGTCTGAGGAAGATAGGTTTTATTTCTTCTTTGAATGTTTGGTAAAACTCCCCTGTGAAGCCGTCTGGTCCAAGGCGCCCAGGCTCAAATTCAGGTAGCACACCCGCCCTGTGTGGGCAGGAGGCCTGCTTGCGTGGAGTGGGTCTAGCAGTTCCTATGCTGCTGCAGCAGGCCTGGGGGGAGGGGGTGGCCTCTGTGACCCACAGAAATCTCTAGCCAGGATGTCTGGAGTCTTGGTGTTCCTGCGTCTGCAGCTGTGGTCGCAGGTCTTTGTCCCGAGTGGCTGTAGGGTCCCGCTTTGCATCTGAGACCAGATTGGGTGGTGGTGAGGCTAGGATCCTAGTCTCAAGCAGCTCTCTTCTTCAAGATGGCGTGGTCTCTGTGCTGGCGCTGATCGCCGGAGTGTCTGCAGCGAGGCTTCACCGTCTGACTTCCCGGTTTGGCAGCCCCTGGAAGACCTGCAGGATCTAACTGTCCCTAGGTCACACACACACACACACACACACACACACCCACACACACACACACACCACACACACGTCCACACACTCCTCTATCGGTCCCTCATTCTCTCTCACACTCTCCCTCCCTACCTTCTTGCCAGTGGCCATGGCCTGAACTTTTCAATTGGATTCCTGTTCATCCTCGTTGTCCTCCTCCTCTATCATTTTTAGCATCATCATTATCATCATCGTTTTTATAAAGGGAGCATTTGAAAATTACAAACTATTCAGAGTACATTGCTTTATGTTACTTAATCTTTATCATAGCCCTTAGGGAAATGTATTTCACTTTTCCATTTCTCAGATGAGAAAACTGAGCGTGGAAGGGATAAACACCTAATTCAAAGTTATACACCCAGTAAGAGCAGAAGCTGGAAGTTGACTGAGATAGATCAGATCCATAGTCTGTCCTTTTAACCCTGTACTTGAACATCTTAGTGGACTTTCTGAGAATGTTTGGCTCTCACAGATGCTGTGGTTTGGATGCTAGGTCAGTTCAATCTGATGGTTGTAAAAGGTAACTCTTATAGGAAATAGTCTCAGAGTTTTGGACCAGCTTTAGTTCTAATTATCCTCCAGAAGTATTCCTTGACTTCCAGGAAGCCTGCAGCAATTTTATGACAGGTCACATCTACTAAACTGAACAAAGGCCCAGATCCAGAGAGAGAAATGATCTAAACATCTATTTCCCAGAGGCCAATTCTCTTTTATTGACATCCACATCAGTAGGCTGTAATCTCCAGGTTATTTTCAGTGATTTTATCTCCTGCATCTTCCATGTCCATGAATCACCAAGTTTAGTAAGAGAGATAGGTACAAAGATTAGTGGAAGGACTGTAAATTTTAAATATAGAGTTTGAAATCTAGCCCCACTACTTACTATTTTTGTTGCTTTGGACAGCTGCGTTACTTAATGTCTCTGTGCCTAGGTTTTTGTGATCTTTAATGTATATAATAATATGTTTTCATGGTTATTATAGAGATTAAACAAAATATCTGTATATAAATTTTTTCTACAGTGTCTGGCCCATGTGTAACAGAGTGAAATGCTTGGCCTCTCTGACTCCATCTTAAGTAAGCCTGCTTTATTCCCATGGCCTTTTAGGTTAATAGCCTGTTGCATACAGACGTGGTAATCATTAGAGGAATTCTGCTTGGGGGCTTGAGTTTTACAAAAAAAAAAACAGCCCCTTACCAGAAAGTGCCTCTCCTGAAGAGATAAGGGAAGTCGTATTGTTTATCAAAGATTTGAAGGAGCCTCCAGACCAGACTCACACCAATTAGGGTCAACAGACTAAGCACAATCTTCCTTGGACCCCTGCTAGTGCCCAGATGTCTGTGGCCATCAGTCACCTCTTGCCCCTCCCATTTTCCCTTCCCCTTGACATGAAAACAGCCTGAACTCTGTACCTGAGGCAATGCACACAATGTGCAGATAATGTTTGATTGAGTTGTACACTTGAAACCTGTACCCCAATCAGTTCATGTTAATAAAGGATGGACTTGAAGATTAGGTCTCCCATCTTCTCAGTTGGCACCTTCTTGACCAAGAAACTTTTTCTTGCTCTAAACTCTGTGTATTCCTCCCTTATCATAACTTCCCTTCTGACCAAGCAGAAGTGTAAGTATTATTCAAAATTTGGCATTTACCATTCTCATGCATGTACATGTGTTAATTTGGTATATTTTGTCATATGTCATATGTCCTATTTTCATATGCTTTCAACATTGATATAAATGATATAATAGTATGTGTGTTCTTTAGCATCTGGTTTTGTATTTTTTTACTTCACATTGTTTTATGAGATTTGTCCTCTTTTCTGTTTTTTGTTTTTTTTTAAGTTCTGTGACACTCTTTTCTGTTTTCTTTCATTATTACCTCCACTACTGACTTCTCTATACATTTCCAACCGCACTTAGCTTCTAAGGTCTTGTATCCTCCTGAGATCTAGGCCTGCTTGTTTAAAAACCTACCGGATATTTGCAATCGGATGTGCGGCAAGTACCACAAACTTCATCCCTCAAAAGTGAGTTCATTATCTTCTCCCTAGACCTACAATTTCATCTGCTTTTCTTTCATTTGAATAGGGACTCACGATCAACTCTCTGGTCCATGCTGTTAAATGTAGTCATTCTACTGTTCTTTACTCTTCACAATGACTTGAATCACTAAATCCTCTAGAGACTAACTGTAAGAACTAAGATACGGGAACAGGACATATAATAATACACAGACATAATAAGTAAGACTTATGCCAGTCAGGTTTTTTCTTTTCTTTTTTTTCTTTTTTTGTCATACAAGTCTGAGGAAAGGGCCAAGGTCAGTGGGCAGCCTACTCTACACAGTGCTTCAGAGAGTCAGACTACAATTGCTCTTCCCATCTTCAACACATGACTTCTTCCAAGGTCACCATTCCAGCCAGTGGGAGAGGCGATTGTGGAAATCAAAGCAAGGCCTAACTTGTTCACATCACTTTCACTTACATTATGCTGGCTGCATGGGGTCCAAGAAACATGGTCCCCAAGTGGGCAGCCACTGCCTGGCCATAACTCTATACCATGAGCGTATGGGAGGAGGATTTTGGTGGCTGCGTCCATGTCTTTCACACACAGCGTCATAAATGTCTTGCAGGGGCTTCACTTCCTAACTGTATTTGAATGACACTGCTGTAGTCTAGGACTTCAACATCTCCTTAAACTATTTCAGATAACCCGTTGCCTGGTTATGTTTATTTCTTCCAATCCATTTCCCCATGCTAATTTCAAAATTATCTTTCTAAAACATTGGTGTTCTGTTATTACCCTTGCATAAAATAAAAAAATCTAATGCATAGTATAATGAATAGAGACAACAGTATTGTACTACAACCATCAAACTTGCTAAGAGACTAAAACTTAATTATCCCAACAATAAAAAGGGAATTATTATAGCATATGATAGGGGTGCTGAATATTGCTACAGTGGCATCATATTATAATATATAAATGTACCAAATTAATACATTGGGTACTTTACACAATATATATGTCAAATATATTCAATAAAAATGAATAAAGTACAGTATCCCTCTGAGGTGTCTACAGTGCGATAAACTCCATGATGCAGGGCAGACGTATAGAACAGTTACAACTTGGCCTTAGGTTACTTCTCTGACCTTGTCTCCTAGCACTCTTTCCACATATTCTATACTTTAAACACTTGCTGGCTCACTGTCACTTAACCACGTCATGTCATTTTATAGGCGTATGTCTTTTTTTTTTTAATTTCCTGTGACTAGAGCTCCTTTTCCCTTTATCCTACAATTGTCACCTCCTCTCAGTGGCTTTCCTGGATATATTCTGTTGAAGCGGAGTTCAGTGCTGCTTTCCCTGTGTTGCTGAGTATTTAAACCTTCACTACTTAGAATGTGGTCTGCAGAGCAGCGCTGGTATCAGTTGGAAACTGGTTAGAAATGCAGGATACTGGGCCCAGCCTGACCTACTGCGGCAGCACCAGCATTGGTAACTAGCTTCCCTGTGATCTGACACTGCTGGTGTTCAGCCTTTAAGGTTCTCAATGCATTATCTCTTGTAGACTTGAAGTTCCTCTTGCAGTTAGTGCATCTTGTTCAGTATGGAGTCCTCAAACCCTGCTCCAGAGCATCTGATACATAGTGGCTCTCAGTACATTTATACTGAGTAACCGGATTTGTGTTTTATCTTGTCTTCTCTGAAGATAGCCAGTCTTATAAGAAACCATGCTGGGAATTTGGGTGTTTTTAGCACTAACTAACTAACCAAGTTATTTATCTCCATAAGAAATAGAAGCATTTTTGCCCCTTTCAGACCTGTCCTTTTAAACTTGTGAGCATTGCATATGTGTGGCACATAAATTTGATGGAATAAATTACAGTTTATGTTCATGATTTTTTGTTATGCCTATAAAGGAGCCATTAGCTAAAAGGATATTTTTATGAACAAATGTTAGAGTAAGATCTAGTATAATGTATATAAAAGATAATGCATGTGCTTAATGATAGAAATTGCCTCTAATTTTTAAATGTACTATAAAATGTCACCACAAGTTATTGCCCTAGTCAACTTGGCCTTGCACTTTTATAAATGATTCCACTTAATGGAAATAAGGAAATGCTATGGTTTCAAGTCTAATAATAATTTTACTTGGGTTTTAAAGATATAGCTCTTCGATGTGAGAACTTATATAGCTTAGAGTCTATTCAGCTCAATAAACATTTGCAGAGAGCTCACTATGGACTGGGAGCTAGGGATGAACAGTGCCTGACTTTGAGAAGGAGAAACTTAAACAGATTGTTTTAGGGCAGGGTTTTAATGCTAAGATAATTCTTACGAACACGTGGCACAAGAGCTCAGAGAAGGGGCCACCTTGTTCATCCCAATGTGATTTGGAATAGATGACATCTGAGCTGGGTATTGAAGGATTTAGTTGACTTTTGACAGGTGAAGTGAAGGAGGAGGGGAAGAAGAGATACTTGCTGAAATGTGTCCAGGTAGAGCCAGTAGCCTTGACAGAGTGTGTTGATGGAGAAAGAGGATCAAATGGCAGTTTAAGATGGCTGGAATGTAAAGCAAAATTGGGTAGAAGTGAGAGTTGAGACTTAACTGGTAAGCAAGAGCTAGTCACCAAGGGCCAGGTGTTAAAGAGACCTGCAGTTTTACCATCGATGGGGATATAGTGAAGATTTAAAGTGGAGTGTTTAAGTGAAAGGGATCAATTATCCAAAGATTTAGTGGTTTACCCAAGAATGCATCTAGCTCACTTAACTGAGCTTCTATAAAATTATTTTCTTAGTTCACTTCTCTCATTGCTGCCTGAATTGATACATTTCACTAGGCAAAAGTTTTTGCTTTTCTAGGAGTGATACAATTTAAAAATTTATAAAATCTTTTAAAATAAAAAATTGTTAGAAAAAATAACTTTTTGCTAGTATCAATGATTTTGTGCTAAATTTTATATAAATGATTAAACTGAAGTATGGTAAGTAGAGTATGATTCAACAAACATGCAATTAAATTGACAACATAATATCTTAAAGATAAACATTTTAATAATTATTACTACTACTTTGATTAGTCCATAATTAGGCATGTTTCCTAGGAGCTGGACAGACATGAAATAATCATCACTGGACAGGCATATGCTTGAAAATCCTTTGCTATATATTGACTCAGAAATCATTGGCAATTTGTTGGTCATTTACATTGGGGCACCTGAAATCTTAAAAATTAATTGAGTATTTAGTGTTCATAAAATAAGTGATTCATAGGAGCTGAGATACAAAGTTGGAACAGCAAGGAGAACAATGAAGAACTCAACTTTTACTCATTTTTATTTGCCTTCCCCACACAAATTGTTATAAATTTTCCACTTCCTAGAAAGGATTTCTCAAGCATTGCTAGATAGTTGAGCTTATTTTCCTCATGTATAAATCTGTATGTAATCAGTTTAGCAGGTGAGAGAATTCAAGGAAATGGTGACTTGCAAGGAAATGAGTTTGCAAGGCTGTGAATTTTTTTTTTTTCCCCTAAGTGGATGATTTCGCAAATATCCCTCTCATTTTCATGTAAAAGGTACTTTTCCATCTCATCACTTCTACACTGAGCAAGTCTACCACTAGGAGGCACTCTTTCCAAACTCTTTCTCCAAGTTCCCAGAAGACTTCAACAAACCCTGTGGATATTTATTATCTTTTCTGTTTTTGTTTTTAAACTAAAGGTTTTTATACTTGTTCTTTGTTTGCAGGGGAGATGGGTTTTCGTTATTAAAATATGAAAAAGGAAACACTTCCAAATGTTTTGATTGGTACCTACTTCTTTTAGGTACTATTTTGTGGAGAGATTTAATTTGTTTGAAAAACACAGTCTGTTATCACATGTTCACTAAATTCTACTAATACCTTTAAAATTGTGATTCTATCCCAATATTTTTTTTCTCCTAGATAAAACATATAGATCCCTATGTATACCTCAGTTGTTAACTGTTGGGGATATTAACCTTCAATAGTACAAAAAATAAATAATTATTTGTGTTAGAGCTTTCAGATTCAAAAAATCATTTGCGACTGTAGGATCAGTGTATGGTATATATATATATATATATATATATATATATATATATATATATACATAAAAATGACAATGACCAGACTACAGAGAACATTTTCTTAGTAGCATGTGAAAATCAGACTCATCGTTGCTGGTCACACACTGATATGCAGACCCCTTGTAATAACCCTATATAATAAAAGCCTAATATGCTAAGTGTCCAATCGTCCAGTCGGCCGTTCAACCAATCGAAGCATAATATGCTAATGATATGCTAAGGCCACTCAACCGTTCACTATGACGTGCACTGACCACCAGGGGGCAGACAGTCAACAGATTGACCAGTCGCTATGATTGTGCACTGACCACCAGCGGGTAGATGTTACGACCTGTAGGTTAGCTTGCTGCTGGGGGTCCAGCTGATTGGGACTGAGTGAGACAGGCCAGACATGCCCTGGAGCCCTCCCGTGGTCCCTCCCTGGCTGGCCAACCTCCCATGTCCTTCCCAAGCCCCGATTGTGCACCAGTGGGGTCCCTCGGCCTGGCCTGTGCCCTCTCGCAATCTGGAACCCCTCGGGGGATGTCGGAGAGCCAGTTTTGGCTCAATCCCGCAGGTGAGACCGAGGGACCCCACTGGTGCACGAATTCGTGCACCGGGCCTCTAGTGATACATATAAAATTAAACAAGTTATTAGTGATATAAGAAATAATCACACTCAGCGTTTTAGAGATAGCAGTTAATGTGGCTACCAAATTTTTAGATAGTTACAAATTCTGTTATCAGAGATTATAACTTAACATTTAAAATATACTTCAGATTGAAATTGTTTGGGTTACCTAACAAGCATGATTCTTCAAATTTGTTGTATCAGAGTTGGTGACCTGACTCCATCAATTCATTTATGTCTTGAGTGCATATTATGTGTCAGAACCTGTTCCCTGTTTTTTTTAAAAAAATATTTTTATTGATTTCAGAGAAGAAGGGAGAGGGAGAGAGAGATAGAAACATCAGTGATATGAGAGAATCATTGATCAGCTGCCTTCTGCATGCCCCACACTGGGGATTGAGCCTGCAACCCAAGCATGTACCCTTGATCAGAATCGAACCCGGAACCCTTTGGTCCACAGGCCAACGCTCTATCCACTGAGCCAAACCATCTAGGGCTCCCTGATTTTTTTTTTTTTAGAGCAGTGAGTTTACAGAGAAAACCGTTTTTTATAGTGTTTATATTGAGGTGGGGGACAAGGGTGCATACTAGGTTAGGATTAAGTACAGTGAAGAAGAGTAAAGCAGTAGTGAAAGGATTGAGGGTAGTAGAAGCCGAGCTATTTTATATGGTGAGACCAAGGAAATGAGAAGGCGTAATTTGAGCAGAGATGTGAAAGAAATGAGAAGAAAACCATGCAGATAACTGAGGGGAAATGTTCCAGATGAAAGGAAAAGGCAAGCACAGTGCTGAGGTTTATTCTAGGGACAGGGAGAGGGCCTGGGTCTGGAATGTGGAGAGAGGATAGCAGAGGACGTCAGAGATGTGAAAGGGCCTCTTAGGATTTTCCTCCAAACGATGGGCAGAGTTTGTGTGAGCCTATCTCACGTAACTATTCAGAAGGTCACTCCAACTTCTGAAGTGAGTCTAGATTCTATGAGGCTGGGATAAAAGTAGGAAGGCCAGATTAAGTGGTTTTTCAATTGTTTAGGCAAGACAGGATGGTTCTGCATAAACTTGAGGAAGTTCCTTAACTTTGTTGAGGTTGTTTCCTCATGTTTATGTGGGGAAAATGAGACCTGTGTATCGACTTGTTTTGCGGATTAAATGACAAAACATGCTGGGTCTATTTGACCAGGGATTTGTGGGGCTGAATCATCTTTAGAGTTTTACATGCACACACACACACACACACACACACACACACAAAGTGTGTGTGCTTTCACCCATTCAAAATCATCTTTGCAAGATGACTTTGCAAGAGTTATTGCAAGAGTTAGTCTATTTACCCTTCTCTCAGTCTCTTGTCTTCTCTATCAAATACATTTTCCACATTAATTGTTCTTTTTTTTTTTCAACACAGTTGGGAGTATGTTTCTTTGGCTGCACACCTCATTCCCAATTTGCAAACCTCTGATGCTTCCTTGTATCATAAGTTAAAGTCCGAACTCAAAAGCCCTCATTCTCAGCCTCATTCTCCTACTGTTTAAGCAATGCCAGACAGCTTGCTATTTTCTGTATTGTCTTCTAATCCTCTTAGGTTTCATTTAGGTTCCTTCAGCTTGCAATGTCCCTTTACTTGTAGAGGGCATGGATCTCTGTTTACACACAGGTTTCTGAGGAATATATTTCTTTGATCATAGCTGAGTTGAGCCCCATTCTGTCAGGTGGTCAGGTGGTAGAAGCTACCAGGTGTACCGGTTAATAATGCGGATTTTGTAATCAAAGAAAACATGATAATTTCAAGAGAAACATTAAAAGTGCTTTATTCAAAGTAATCTTCATCACTAGCTACACATTTTCCCCATCTTTCAGGTAATTTGTAGATACCGTCCCAATAGAACTTTTCTTGTTTTGAGGCAAACCATTCAGAGACCCAATTTTCCACTTCTTCGTATGTTTTGAAGTGCTGCTCAAAAAGTGCGTGTGCCCAATGGAATACTATGCTGCCATAAAAAAGAAGGAATTCTCATCATTTGCAGCAACCTGGGAGGAATTGGAGAACATTATGTTAAGTGAAATAAGTCAGTCAATGAAAGAAAAATACCACATGATCTCACTCATTTATGGATAATAAAGAACATTATAATCTTGAACTAAAAGATAGATACAGAGACAGTAAAGCATCAAACAGACTGTCAAATTACAAGGGGAAGGTTAGGGAGAGGTGGGGGAGATAAGAGATCAATCAAAGGACTTGTATGCATGCATATAAGCATAACCAATGGATGCAAAACTCTGGGGGGTGGGGGCATATATGGGAGGGGGGGTGGGGAGGGCAATGGTAAGATATGTACACATATAATACCTTAATAAAAAAATTGAAAAAAAAAAAAAAAAAAAAAAAAAAAAAAAAAAAGTGCGTGTGCCATCGATCGGAACAAGTGGTAATCTGAAGGAGCAAGGTCTGGTGAATACAGTGGGTGGGTTAATACTTCCCAGGCAAGATCTTTTAATGTGTCTTTCACTGGTTTTGAAGTGTGTGATGGTGCATTATCATGAAGCAAAATTACTTTGCTGTGTCTTCTGGCACATTCTGGTCGTTTCACGATCAAAGCGTGGTTCAAATTGATTATTTGTTGTCGGTAGCGATCAGTATTAATGGTTTCACCTGTTTTTAGAAGCTCATAATACACCAAACCTTCCTCATCCCACCAAACACAGAGCATTGTCTTCTTTCCAAGGCAATTTGGCCTTGCAGTCGATGTTGATGGGTGACCTGGATCAACCCATGATTCTGTGCATTTGGGATTCTCAAAATAAATCCACTTTCATCCCCAATCACAATTCGATGCAAAAAAAAAAAAAGAGACTTACTTTCATGCCGTTGAAGCAACATTTTACTGATGACTTTGCGGTTTTCCATTTGTCTTTTGTTCAGTTGATGTGGCACCCATTTTCCTTCCTTTAAAATCTCTCCCATTGCTTGTAAATGATTGGAAATTGTTTGCTGAGCAACGTTTAATCTTTCTGCAAGTTGTTTTTGAGTTTAACATGCATCTTCATCCAATAATGCTTGTAATTGTTTGTCTTCGAACTTTTTCAGTTTACCTGGACGTTCTTTGTCTTTCACATCAAAATCATCACATTTAAAGCATTTAAACCAGCGTTCACAAGTATCTTGAGATGGAGCATGTTCACCATAAGCTTCCCGAAGTATATGATAACTTTCAGCAGCACCTTTCTTCAAAGTAAAGTAATGAATTAAAACTTCCCGAAAATGCTCTTTTTTGGCACAAAATTTGACATTTTTAAGCATAAAAATATCTATGATGTTAACACCTTCAGAAAATTTGACTATGAAGTTTTGAAGCTTGCTGTCAATACAACAAAATAACATACATATCAAATCGCATATGTATCAACATATGTGTAATTCCATCTATTGAAAAAATCCTCATTATTAACCGGTACACCTGGTAAATATGCCAGTTCTGGACTCCCATGGCCCTTTTCCTTGGGGACTCTTGTAACAGTAAGCGGGCTTAGAGGGAGGGAGGCCAGGCATCCTCAGCTCAGTCCTCTTGGTCACCCATTGGCAATTCCATGCTGGCTGGTATCCCTGAGATGTTCAGCTGCCCCAGAGTTGGGGGCTAAAGTCTTCCCTTCTTCCTCAGAGTGAAGGGTCTTAGTACTCCTCGTGGGTGAGTACTTCTGGGCCTTTTCATCTCCCAGTGATACCCACTCCCAATTTCTGTACCCACTGGGTCCAGACTGGTAGCAGTGGGCTTAGAGGAATAGCTGTTACCTATTTGGACAAGTTTTTCTCTGTATTTTGGAGAGGAAAGCTTGGTTATGCTCCTGAAACTTAGGAAAAATGATAGTCTATATGTTCAATGGGGAGGTGGGGGTTGCTGAAAAAATAGGCATGCACTTTTTCTAATAGTTTTTTTTATTGTTTAGTTATTAATTCTGTTGATACCATAGAATTTATACCTTAATTTATCCCTATACACACACCTATGGTGTGTATTCATCATAATTAGGAAGACTTACTGAGCTTTTATAGAGAAACGAGAGGCCCGGTGCATGAAAATTCATGCACTGGACCGGGGGAAAGGGGGTCCCTCAGCCTGGCCTGCCTCCTCTCACAGTCCGGGAGCCCTCAGGGGCGGGAGGCGACCCAGTGATCAAGGGAAGGCAATGCCTCATCACACCTCTGCTGCTGCCACTGCCTGCACTGCAAGCCTAGGCCGGCCCTGGTTACCTGAGCCTCAGGAGGCCCTGGGCAGCTGGGCAGCCGCCATCTGAGGCTTGTCTGTGCCTCAGGCCAACCCTGGGGGGCTGGGGGGCTGAGGGGACTGGGGGACTCCGGAGGCAGGCGTGTGGAGCAGCCGGGCCTGCCTGGGGGCGGACCCGGCCTTGCCTGGCAGGGCTGAGGGTACTGGGCACTGCCATCTTGTGGCTGTGGATGCCGCCATCTTTGAGGGCGGGAAGTCAATTAGCATATTCCCTCCTTATTGGCTGTGGGTGTCTATCTTTGCTATGGCATGAGGGTCAATTAGCATATTCCCTCTTTATTAAATAGGATATCTAAAGGTCATCTGTCTTGAAGCAGTGTTTTCCAGAATGTGGATTGAAGACCAACTTTATCAGAGTTACCTAGAATGCTTGTTGAAAATAAAGTTATTCCAGAATTTTAGAATTAGAATCTCCCATGATGAAGTCTGAAAGTCTGCCTTTGTGATACATTTCTGAGGTTATTCTTATGTACCCTAGATTTTGTGATAAAATCTAGGGTACATAAGAATTTGTGGTAGAGAAATACAATGCTCATATCCTGCAGTATTCTTCCTAACAACTGTTTTGATTTTTTTCTGGGCCAAGATATTTTGGATTATGGATCCAATTTAGATAGCAATTACTGGCTTATTAAATTTAAAATTTTGTGTTTTTTTCTAGCATCAGTTGTGGTGTTCTTTCTTGCATTTACACACATTCTATCTGTATCAAAATTCATATCTACACCTATAAGTTTTAAATTCCTTAATATAAACTTTGGGGAATCTTTATGATTTTTAAAAGTAACATCAATTGTACCTATAAAAATGTTCCCTTTTTTATACCCAATATTATTTATTTGTGCCTTTTTTTCTTGATCAGCCTTTTTCAGCTTTTATCTATTTTATTGATATTTTTTAAGAAAAAGAACTATGGTTTTGTTTAGTATTGGGTCACTATTTTTTTTCTAGTAAATATTTTATCCTGTTTTTATTACTTATTTTTTCTACCTAATTTGTTTTTTTATCTTTATTTAGCTTTTGAATTGAATTCTTATTTTTGATCCTAAGGGGAGCAGGCCTAAGCCGGCAGGTGGACATCCCCCGAGGGGTCCCGGACTGGGAGAGGGCACAGGCCAAGCTGAGGGACCCCCCACTCTGGAGTGTACAAATTTTCATGCACCGGGCCTCTAGTTAATAATATTGGGTTAGATGTTCTTTCATCATTTAACCTTGTCTTTCTGTGCTACATTTTGGGTGAGCTCCTCAGGATTCACTACCTTTTCATTAATTCACTCTTGGGTTTTACTCTACAGTTATCTCACTTATTGCATCTTTTAATTTTTGTAACTGTATTTTTAAATTTCAAAATTTGTATTTTTTCATCTTATTCTTTTTTCATTTCTAACTATATCTTATAGACTCTTGTTCTTTTTATTGGTAGTTTTGTCTTCATTAATCTCTAGCCATTAACATACTCTTTTAAGATCTTTGCCAGATTGTTTTATGAAATTAATTTATAGACACATTTATGTTAAAATTGTTTATTTTCTTTATTGTCTTATAATTGAATTAGACGTACTCTTGTGGATTGAAATAATAGTTGGCAGGATCACTTTGAGAGGAAAGTTTTTTGTTTTGTTTTCTTTTCTCCCTTTACCTCTGTCCTTTCCTCCGTCCATCCGCCTATCCTTGTCTAATAAAATTGCAGTAGCTTCCACCCAGAACTTAGAGCCCCCAGGCTGGAACACTCAGACTTATGATATCAAAGTAATATCAGGGATGTGGTCAATTTAGTCTTGGAGTCAAATGGTGACGTGGCTCAGTTTCTGGTCAGGAGGCTGTATTTGAATTTTCTCTTACCCAGTCCTACAGCTCACAATGTGCCAATACAGGTAACAGATGGCAGAAACATCATCAGTCTTTTTCTTAGAAAGTTGAGGTGGGAGGGACCAACACATGCTACCCGCAGTCCGGTAGCACCAGTGAAACGTTTTAATTTCTCTTTACCGTACAGGAACCTAAATTTACAATGTCTCAGCATACTGCCACACCCATAGCTCAGCAAGAGCATGGCTTTAGCCCCTGCCCAGCATTGATTTTTATTCCATTTCCGATTCACAAAAAGATTTTATTGTATTTGACTCTAGCCGCAATTTTTACTCCTTCCACTCCCCCCCCCCTTTTTGACTTTGTTTTATTTCATCCTTTGTCTGTGTTTAGAGTGGACATTCCTGTGTGAAGCCATTGTGCATCTTGAACTGGAAGTAACTTTATTGTATTTATCATTCAGTAATTTTTAATGTCAATTAGGATAAAAGCAACTTTTTATTTACTAGCTTTCATTCCAGTTGTGGTGCTTATTGCTCTGAAAAATTCACTTTGATTAACTTGAAGCTACTCTTATTTAGATAGTCTCAATTTTAGAACTGTTTAGCTTCCACTTATAATTTATTTTCTGATAAATCAGAAGTATGAGAGTATGGTTTTTATTTAGAGAAATGGCAACAGTGAGGCTGGTCATGTTTCAGCATCAAAAGCAACATTTGTTTACTAAAGGCTTCCCCACTGGACACTGCTATTAAAGCATTCTGTGATCCACTCTGAATAATCTGATCTCCCTCAGCCAGAGCCTCTGCTTAATCCCTAACCCCTTTCACTCGACAGATATTATATTGAGCATTCGTTATATGCCAGGCACTGTTCTATGCACAACATATGGGTACATGACAGCAGGCAAATCATGAAATCTTTTATCTTCTTGGAGCCTACATTCCAGTTTATTATTAATAATTTTGATCTGTCAGGGTTTTTCTTAATCATTAAACACTGAGAAAAGTAATAATTCTGGAATTGGTTATTATGTACAGTATTGGTAGGAGAAGTACAGTTGGTCATTCTAGGATTCGTTTTTATTATTTTTCAACCCAGGAACTATATCCAGAGCAACTCACCTCTGTTCTTCTTGTCGCATGCCTGGGACACAAGGCATACTATCCATGTCTGTATGCACATGCTTGTGTGTCTCTCTGTAGCTCCTATACTACATCTAAACGTGTAGAAGACTAGCAGTTACTCCAATGCTATAGTTATGGACTTAATAAAATTATTTCAGGAGAAGGTTAACAATAGATTTATGGTTTTACAAAACCATAGTCAAGTCTTCCGGCTTGGAAAACAAAGTTAAACCGAGGCAGTGAAAGAAAAGCATATTGACAGTTTAAGCTTAGAATTATGTTTTAAAACATAACAGTCAAAGACAAGGCCTATTTTTCACAAGTTTCAAGATGTGGATTAGAGTTTCTCTCATTAATTAGGTAGTTGTGTAAGAAATCACACTTAAAAGTGTGATTAGGGTATTGTGTGTAGGGTATTAGTTTGCATTGACATTCATTTTGTTCTGATTTGCTGCTGTGATTAATGAACTTTGGAGCAATGATGATTAGGTTAATTTGAGTTCATTATTCAAATACCAGGGCCTAACAGGTGGAACACTAAACTGAAGGTCAGAAATGTCGATTCCATTCTAGGCTCATTGGTTACTTTCCATGCAATTTGAATTTCTTTCTGACTTGTGGAGATACTGTATAGTAATGTTATCGTGAATGAAATGCCCTAAACAACAAGCACATAAAGTACTGCGAAAGTACATGTGGGGAAAAAATGATAATAATTTAGAGAAAAATATCTCTTATGTTCACCTGGGAATTATATTTAGAATTGATAAATAACTTTTCAGTGCAAATTTAGATACTGTGTTCAACAGGTAGAAGAATCACATTTTATTTCATGTGATTTTAAATAATTATGATACCTAACATTTGAGTAGTAATTTCCAGGTGTTTAAGTACTTTATCATTCTAATCTCATGTGATCCTTAGAAAAGCCCCATAAATTAGATCAGCTCTGTGTAGCTTCATGAAAAGCAGACGTTAATCTCTTCTCGGATAACTCAGGAGAGATTGGAGACATTTATCTTAACCTCCAGCACCAGTGCCATTTTAGAGTTTCCCATGCAGGTGGACATTCTCCCCTCCCCTCCCCTCCCCTCCATGCAGTTCAGCAATAACATATTGCCCAAGCATACAACTTGGTATTCTTCTTTTCCTTTGGCCTTTAAAATGCCATTGTTGACTCTTATTTTCTGTAAATAGCTCCCAGCATTTTTGCAGACTAGCAGAACTATTTCAGGGAAGGAATGTAAATCGGCAAAGAATCTACCACCCTCCCCTGACTGTCTTTTAAGGACTTGTATATACATCTGATTCTGTCTTATCCAAAATGAGTTGCTTTTATTTTATGGCATACAGGAGTATACGCTGTGTTCAGCCTAGTCCATGAAGAGAAAATACAGTATTTGTGCCATATTCTAGTTTTCTCTAAGAATCCAAGATAACTCAAAAGGCAAAGTGTCGTTGGCATATACTCTGAATATGAGTCATCCATGATGTTGATGATGTTACTTCTAGTCCAAGTTTTTCCTTTCTGGCAAAGGGACGATGCACAGGTGAGTTGGCTGAATGTCAGTATAAGGCTCTGTTTAATTATAAACATATGCACTGGGGACAACAGACTGGGATTTTGGATACACTGCCATGTCTGTGGCTACAGTGAATATGCTTCTGAGACAAAAATTCCTAACGTAGAAGGGAACCATGTCAGGAGCTTGGAGGTAGGCTTCAGCCCATGGCCAGTGGAGTGTCTGGGCCTTGGACTCAGCTTCTGAAGTGGAGTCACAGACTCAACTCAATGGCCTTCAGGAGCCAGTCACACCGCCATCGAATGAAGACAAGGGTAAGGCAGTGAGAAAAGGTGACAGTGGGGACACAGGAAGGAGTATTGCCCTGCCTAAGGGCATTCACGCTCACATTATTAAAAACACTGTACTGGCCAAACAAAACAGAGGTGCAGGCTGGCATAGGTTCACTTTCCAGGGTGTGATACCTGATGTTCAGCCAAGTTCAGTTCCTCAGCTGGTTTAGTTTGGTAGATCCCATTAAGTTTGTCAAGTGTGTGTTAGCACCAGGAGGATTCTAAAAACCTTCGCTGAAAGAGTCAACCAACCTGTCACATTGCCCACATCTTTTCTCTGCTCCTCTGCTTTCTTCCACAACACACTCACACACATACCCTGTCTCTCCCAGGCCTAGAAATACAGAAGCCTGAGGCCAGAATTTTGCTCATAATTCAGTGTTTTAGTTCTCAAGGGAATCTGCCGTTAATATGAGGTGGCAGCTCTTTGGTGTGACTAAATAATGTTAATTTTTATTTCATCAGAATGTAATATTTCTGTCCTTTTATTCCCTTTGAATTTTGGTAATGACATACTTATTCTGCAAACAAAAATTGATTTGGAATAGCTTTCCTTCCCACAATATTGTTACAGAAGGAACATATTCAGTGTTCAAATAATTGAAAAACCAGTGCAATGCTTAAAATAATGTCACCGTATCAGTGACATTTTCCAGTTTTCTCTTTGTTGAATGACTCAGGATTGTTCTGTTTACTGTTCCTGTCTGTCCAGTGGAAAAACAGAAAAAGTTAGGATATTCGAATGAACTTGGAGTCTTTTCAGATTCTTTATACAAATATTTCTGCAGAACTTCATAAACAGCAAACAGACAATTATACGGAAGCCTTATGATTAGCCAAGGGATAAAAGCTATTAAACTGTCAGGCCCAGGAGAATTGATGAAATACAAATATGATAGATAATAAACAGTAAGCAATCTGTTATATTTGCTTTAGATTAATATTATCTTCTCAGATAATTAGGTCATTGATTGGTTAGTGAAAGATATGCCCTAATGTCTTTCAGTTTGTGGGCTAATTGCACATGCTGCATGGAAGCAAAACGCCAAGCTCTATTCTAACTCAAACAAAAGCCCAGAAGGAGAGCAAGGATGCTGCAGACTGGAGCCAGCCAGTTTGAGCCAGCACTAGTTAGTAATGAGAGGAAGAGAAGAGGTGGGACCCGCAGGGAGGAGGAGCACGCCAAGGGCAGTTACAGTCAGCCAGTGCCTCATTTCTAAGGTTCACTGTAAAGGCCACCCAGGGGCTCTCGTTTGAATGTGTGGTTCTGGGCATAATGTTCTCACAAACCTCTTATTCTTCTGTGACAGAATCACAGAAATAGCTAATTGTGCTACAGCAGAGCTTTCTGCATACCCCACCCCCACTCCCCATGGGATTTGCCCCCTTCCTTTGGAGTAGAATGTTAATGCTGGTAAAATAGCATCCTTAGTTTGGAACATTTTCTAAGAAAAAAAAATAAACACAAAATATAAACAAAACCTGTTTCTGGAGAATTCCTCAGGATCATGCCAAGTAAAAGCACTTCTTTTAAATATTGTAAGCACGTGTCATTATTAAGAGCAAATAGAACTTTACTTCAAAATGATTCTACTTACAACATTGTAAAATGTGCATTCAGGATGCCCATTTGCTCTAAATCAACAGAGACAGGAAATCACTTATAGCCCTGAGTGAGGATTAAAGTCACAAAAGATTTCCTTAAGTAAAGGGAATGAAATTGATTGATATTAAATGATCAGTCTTGTGAAAATTTATAATACAATAGCCATTGCTAAAAATGAGAATGACCTTCAGGAATGAGTTACATTGATGGGCAGGAGGATAGATGTGAAGCTTCTGGTATGTTTCAAACTCATCATTCAAATCAGTTCTGTTTCATTAATTGGGGGTTTTACTACCACCAGGCAGCAATCCAAAGCCATTTATAACCTGCTAGATGGTTTTTATTCTAGGAGTCACTGCCAGCCTGGTCTCCCCTGAAAACGCAGGGACTGGAGACAGAACTGGAAGAACTTTCTAACCCAAATTCTCAACAGCACAGGTATCCTCTCATGCAGAAAAGGAATAGTCTAAATTCAGGTGCATAAGAAATAAAACCTGTGGCTAATTTAATATTGCATCTTGACATTTCATTTAGCAGAAGCCATCCAGAATTTTTAAAATACATTTTTATGTTTTAATTACAGTTAACGTACAATATTAATTAGTTTTAGGTGTGACCAGACATCCATATAACTTATCACCTTGACAAATCTAACCCTCATCTAACACCACACATAATTTATTACAATATTATTGATTATATTCCTCATGCTATACCCCACATTCCCATAACTATTTTGTAACTACCAATTTGTACTTCTTAATCCCTTATTCCTTTTCACCCAGCCCCCCACCTCTCCTCCCCTCTGGCAACCATCAAAATGTTCTCTATGTCTATGAGTTTGTTTCTGTCTTGTTTGTTTGTGTTTTAGATTACACATATAAGTGAAGTCATATGATATTTGTCTTTCTCTGTTTGACTTACTTCATTTAGCATAATGCCCTCAAGGTCCATCCATGTTGTTGCAAATAGCAAGATTTTATTATTATTTTTTATGGCTGAGTAATATTACATTGTATTTTTATGCCACTTCTTTATCCATTCATCTATTGATGGACATTTAGGTTGCTTCCATATCTTGGTTATTGTAAATAATGTCACAACGAACACATGGATGTGTGCCACATGTCTTTGCAAATTAGTATTTTGGCTTTCTTTGTATAAATACGCGGAAGTGGAATTGCTGGGTCCTTCTTTGTCTCTTGTTATAGCCATTGTTTTAAAGGCTATTTTGTCTAGTGTAAGTATTGCTAGCCCAACTTATTTGTTTGTTTCCATTTTCATGAAATATCTTTGCCCGCCTCTTTATTTTCAGTCTGTGTGTGTCTTTCGATCTGAAGTGAGTCTCTTGTAGGCAGCATATGTCAGGGTCTTGTTTTCTTATCCATTAAGCCACCCTATGTTTTTTCATTGGAGCATTTAATCCTTTTTTGTTGTTGTTGTTGTTGTTAATCCTCACCCAAGAATATTTTTCCATTGATATTCAGAGAGGGTGGAAGGGAGAGAGGGAGGGAAGGAGAGCGGAAAAGAGGCAGAGACAGAGAGAAAAACATCAATGTGAGAGAGAAACATTGATTCCTTATGTGCGCAGACTGGGGATTGAACCTGAAACTCAGGTATATGTCCTAACCTGGAATCAAATCCTTCCTGGCCTACTGACCTCAGACAAATTGAAACGAAATGTTTCAACTGGAACATGCGGTATTCACCTGGGCAGGATGGTTCCCAGGATCTTTGTCTGGCGGAGTCGAGAATGAATCCACTGACGGAAGGTGGCATAGCAAAGGTGGAAATTTATTAAAGAACTAGAGGTCCGGTGCATGAAAATTCATGCACCGGAGGGGGAGGCGTCCCTCAGCCCAGCCTGCCCCCTCTCATAGTCCAGGAGCCCTCAGGGGCCGGAGGCAACCCGGCGATCAGGGGAAGTCAACGCCCCCATCACACCTCTGCTGCTGCCACTGCCAGCAGCGCAAGCCTCGGCTGGCCCTGGTTACCTGCGCCTTGGGCGGCCCTGGGAAGCTGGGCAGCCACCATCTGAGGCTTACCTGTGCCTCGGGCCGGCCCTGGGTGGCTGGGGGGCTGAGGGGGCTGGGGGACTCTGGAGGCAGGCGCCCCATTGGGGCTGAGGGGACTGGGTGCCACCATCTTGTGGCTGTGGGCGCCGCCATTTTTGAGAGTGTGGCAGTCAATTAGCATATTCCCTACTTATTGGCTGTGGGTGCCACCATCTTTGAGGGCGGGGCAGTCAATTAGCATATTCCCTCTTTATTAGATAGGACAAGTACAGACTCCCAGGTGGGGAGGGGGAAAGAATCCCACCCAGTCTCTGTTTCCATGGTTTATAAAGTCTGTCGATCTTTGTGCCTTGATATCCCCTCTGATTGGTCACTATTTCCTTGGACTGGTTACTATAGTAACTCCTGAGCTCAAAGGTAGAATTGCACATGGGATGTGTGAGGTTTTTCCTCCCCTCCTTCCTTATTGTTTTCTTATATCCTTTGAATGAGGGGTTTCCTTCCCTTTATTTTGTAAATATAGACCTTCTGCTGTTTCCAGCTCCCTCATTCTACGGAAATGTACCTGTTTCAGCTTTTCAACTCGCCTATTCAATTGAGATATTCCTTCCGCTGCTCTGCAGCCCTGTGCTTCCTCCACGGTCCCCTTAATTTCCAAAATTTCCTAAACCTGTCTTTTTCACCCCTAAAAATTCCTGTTTCAAAATCACACAGCTTCTTGAATCTAACAAGCTCATCTCTATTCTGGGACTGTGGCACATCCTGTGTTTCCTTGGCCTACAAAACCTCTCTCCTCACATTTACCTGACTATCATTTTCAGAGGTCTCCCATGACCTTCCCATTTAATGTGGAGCCTGTATTCATTTCCAAGGGCTGCTGTAACAAAGCACTACACCTGGGCAGCTTAAACATTTAGAAATGTGTTCTTTCACAGTTCTGGAGGGTAGGTGTCTGAATTAAGGTGTCAGAGGGGCCATGATCCCTCTAGTCTCAGAACCCTTCCTTGTCTCTCCATAGTTTTTGGTGGTTGCCCACAGTCCTTGGTGATCCTTGGCTTTCTGAGGCATTACTCCGATCTCTGCCTCTTCCATCATCACATGACTCTCTTTCTTGTATGTATGTGTATGTTTATCCACATGGCCTTCTTATAAGGGTAACCATCATTTGATTTAGGGACCACCCTACACCAGTATGACCATATCTAAACTAATTACATCTGCACAAATCCTATTTCCAAATAAAGTCAACTTCTGAGATTCTAGGTGGACATGAATTCTGGGGTGATAATATTCAAAGCAGTACAAGTCTCTTGTTGAATTCTCTCCTTCTTTGTACTGACCATATTTGTAGTTGTCTAATGATTTGTTGGTTTATCTTCCTGACATGAAAATCCTATAAAGCAAGCTGCAGTTCGATGGTTACTGATAAAGCTGTGTTATTTGTCATTATTAAAGTCGGAATTTTCTCTTAAGATTAAGGTTGAGCCCTTCCGGTGTGGCTCAGTGATTGAGCATCGACCTATGAATCAGGAGGTCATGGTTCAACTCCTGATCAGGGCACATGCTCGGTTTTCGGGATCTGTCCTCAGTAAAGGGCATGCAAGAGGTAGCCGATCAATGATTCTCTCTCATCATGTTTCTCTCTCTCTCTCTCTCTCTCTCTCTCTCTCTCTCTCTCTCTCTCTCTCTTCCTTCTCTGAAATCAATAAAAATATATTTTTTAAAAAATACTGAGGTTGATATTTCTACACAGACTTAAAATTAATGAAGATTTTCTATGGATAGCCCAAACTCCATTATACCAAGATTGATATTTGCCAGTCTACATTGAACCTTTAAAAATGGCCCCTCTCTGTTTTTAGTGCTGGCTGTCTTTGCTGCCCAGATAGTGCTTTCATTTCTGCTGCCCCCACGTCCACCTCCATCTGTTTTCTCTCTGCCATTCTTTCAGTTTTGGCCACTTCTCCAGGCAATTTTCACTGTAGCTCAAAACAGCTGACTGTTTATAGACATCATTAGGCAGTTGGTATGCTCTTTTCCTTCTGATCCGACAGTCATGAGCTACCATTTACTATCTCTAAGCCCTTTTATTTCCATTGCTACTTTCTGTTCAAGGTTGGTACATTTGTGTTAAGTTTCATTTGCGATTGAAGTGGGGCCATGAGAAAGGTTGGGGTGTGTTTGAACGGTGGGTACTTTGAAGTTTGGAGCATTCTGGACACTTGAAGTTGCCAGGGGCTGATCTGTAGATATACAACATATGTAATATGATCAAAGTACAATTCAGCTTCCACAAGTTCTTGTCTTATCCCAAAGAGTATTTTATGACCCACATTTTCTCCTTTGGGACATGAACTCAGGTTAGCTGCCTGTGTAGATAATAATAGGAAACTACCAAATTATCCCCTCAAATTCCTACCATTTAGATACAGGAGTGAGCTTTTATGCAGATCTTAACCTGTTTATGTTGATTGGCCCTGTTTTCTTTTACATAGCCCTCTTTTATTTTATTTCTTATATCCTGCTGAATTACCTATAGTGAGAATTTTTCATTTTTAAAACTTAAAATAGAGGCATTTGATTTTCTGTTGACTACTGTTGTTACCCATTTTATCAGTTCAAGAATATAAATATCAGTATTAGCATAAAATACATTTAAAAGTAAAACTTATTCGTTGAAAAAAAATAGTTTTAATCATTTGTGAAAGTCGCCAGCTCTGAGAAGTAATCTGGAACATTGGTATTAACAGAAATAGTCTTGAAAGCCATGTGGCAAGTCTCAATTCTGTCTCCACATTCAAAGAACTAATGGCAGCCCTTGCCTGAGTTCAGCACTTCTCATGAAACAGTATAAAGGCATCAGGCAATAGCAAAAAGAGAATTGAGTTAGTGGTCAGATAAGCCTAACCCAAGTCTGCTAGTTGTAAGACCTCTGGGTTTCTGTTTCCTTAGCTCACACAGGGATAATAATCTTAAAGGGCTGTTTTAAAAATTAAAATGAAATAACCTGTCTACAGAAACCACAGAAAACCTACCAAACCTACCACATCTCAATAAATGTTAATCACTTCCCTCCTCGTTTGGGTCAAAACATTGTCCAATATACCCACAATACTCAATATTTTAGGACAGTTCTAGCATTCGTATGCCCACTTCTACAATTCCAGGAATACTGGATCATCTTGGAAGATCTAGTTTATTTTTAGCACAATTAGTTTTTGGTTTTGTTTTAATTGACCTTCTCAGATAATGAAGACTCTTGACAATTCATAAACATCCTCATGTTTCCACTTCAACAACAAAATTAAATCAGTTCAAAATGATCAAAATCGAGAAACTGTGATGTCATTTATATCACAGAATCCTCTATTTCTTTAAATAGAATTTTATTGACTTCTCATTTATTTCCCAGTTGAAAATAAATGTAGTCTTCAGTTGCTAGTTGTTTATCAACCTATCCAGTTTCATGCATATAATTATACCTATCTGAACAAATTACCCATACTTACTTTGTAACCGATACTTAAAATAAAAATTTACACTTAATATTTTTAATCTTCACAACAACCCTATGAGCTAGATACTGTGTCTATCATCTTTATTTGAAACAAGATAAAAGGCACAGAAAAGTAATTTTCCAAAATTCAGACAACTAATTAGGAATAAAGCCAAAATATAAATTAAGCATTTTGGCTCAGAGCTCAAGATCTTCATCACTAGTCTATATTATTATTTTTGTTTATTTCATGAGGTGTCTGGGGTATTTGAAAAGTTGAGTCTCTCAGAGCCTTTTATTTTCAAATATTAAATACCTTTGGCAGGCCCTGGCTGGGAAGCTTAGTTGGTTTGAGTGCCATCCCCATATGCTAAGGTTGTGGGTACATACAAGAATCAATCAATGAATGCATAAACAAGTGAGCAACAAATCAATGTTTCTCTCTTGCTCTCTAAAATCAATTTAAAAAATACTTGCAGATTCTTATGACAACTCTGAGATAAAATCTGCATTTGTAGCCTGAGTTTCTTCCAAAGATCTTATGAAATAGTAAAATATGCTAGCCCAAATTCTACAATTCTGGCACTTTCCTTCATTCCATTATGCAGTGAGCTTTGCTTATAGTGTCCAGAGCACAGCCTCATTGGATGAATAGTGCAGTGCAGAAATTTAGGCACACCTACATGCTCTTTTGATTTGAATAAAATGTCTGTTGTCAGTTTTATTTTCATCATAGGTTTGTAATGTATGATGAAAGAACTCAGCTTGCTTATACTATACTGAGCTTCTCAAGTTCTCTATAGGCAATGGATCAGTCCTTTAATCCTTATGGGCTGGCTAATTAGATTATATAAACTGCCATAACCTCAAATGGCCTCCACTCTGGATTCTGGGTGCCCAGCTCCTTCCAGAGAGTTGCATGCTCTGTATGTATGTCCCTCATCAGAACTGATTCAATCATGCCATTTTTCAGATATCCTGTTGTTGCTCTCAACCTTTGCTACCAGGGAATCTAATGACCTCTGTGAAATTACAGATGAAGTCAGTGGAACTTGCCCTGCTGTTATTAATAACAATTTAAGTGAAAAGTTTAAAAAGTTGCATATAAAAAATTTAGCTATTTGATTGGATTTGAAGTAAAGATATGATTTGAAACTAGCCATGAAAATACTAGTAATGTGTAATTTTCCTTTATAATAGTTGTAACATAATTTTCTTGCATAGTTCTAAAAGGGGAAATGGGTAGCCCTAGTGGGTTTGGCTCAGTGGATAGCGGGTTGGCCTGTGGACTGAAGGGTCCCAGGTTCGATTCCAGTCAAGGGCACATGCCTGAGTTGCTGGTTCAATCCCCAGTAGGGGGCATGCAGGAGGCAGCCAATCATTGATTCTCTCTCATCATTAATGTTTCTAACTATCTCTCCCTCTCCCTTCCTCTCTGAAATCAATAAAAAAGTTTTTTAAAAATAAATAAATAAAAATAAAATAAAAGGGGAACTGTGCAAAGAATAACATAACAGAGAAAGAGTATGGTAATGGTTGTAGGAAATTTACTGCATTTTTTATTTGTTAAAAATCTAGATAAAAGATAAAAGCTTATTCTTAAAGACATAGAAATGTGTTTAATTTTTAAAATGTCGATAAAGTTTTGGCCATGCTCATTTAATTTTCACTCTGCCAAAAGAGTGTTCAAATAATTATCAATATTAATTAAAATATACTTTTTATATTTTAACAAATAGTGAGGTAAGTAAGTTTTAAGCTGAGGTTAATTTTTAGTAACAGTGTATCAGGTATCTGTGTATTACATAAAACACAGGGCTTCTTTTCTAAACTTTGCAAAAGTTTTACTAAACCTGTTTTCTCCTATAAAATGAAGGCATTGATCTGTAAATTGCATGGGTTATGTAGGGATAAGATGAAATAGTATTCTGTAGGGCATTTAGCATGATACCTGGCACATAATAAGCATTCATTAAATGGTAATTATTATTATTATTACTGATAAAAATAAGTTAATACCTCTTTGGCTATGTACCAAATGCAAAGTACCAGTCTTGGTGTATAGGTCTGTTTTACAGAGAGGAAATTACTGTTTAAAAACATTTGGTGGGGGGAGTAATTTCTACTATTATCTTTTATAAGACCTTTTAAATTGTCTTTTATCTGTGGGTATCTGATATCCCAAGCAATCTACTTTACCAAAGATGAGCTGGAATAAAAATTGAGATGTGTATTGACATGAGGTTTAGGTTTCTTTTAAGTGATAATTGACAACTTTTGATTGACTTCTTTTAAGTGACATGCTAAAACAAATAACTTAATATGTGCGCATATGTAATCTAAGTGGACACTCCCAATCTCCACCTGCTTCTGACTCTGATTAATAGCTACTGATTTACTTAATGGTGTATGTTTATATATTTTAGTTGTTAGATGTAGTGAGATAGCAACATGCTTAATGTTCTGACAGTATCATATAGCATAAGTAGGAGATATGTGCCCTGTGTTACAACAGCGGGCACAAGGATGCACCAAGGACAGGACATTTACAGAATGTGTCTTTGAGAACTGTAAATATGTTGATTTTGTACTGTATTTTTACTATGGCAACTATAAAAATGTAATAATGATAAAAACCTGTTTAGACTGGTTTCTAACATTCAGTAGTTGCCAAAAACTATTGCCTGAAGCCCCAACACAGCTCCCTGCCACACCTAAGACATTCAGAGGTATATTTAGTTTAGCAATTAGGGGTCTTTGGTTTCATAAATTATATGATAGCTGAAGGAAGTATAAACTACAGGGAGTTGGGATTTGTTTAAGATGAATGGGGGGGGGCGGAGAGAGAGAGAGAGAGGGGCAAGGAGGGGGGTAGGAAGGAAAGAAGAGAGAGAGAGAGAGAAATGAACAGAACATATTTATTTATATTCCTTGATATGAAGACCATAGGAGGGCTATCCAAAAATATTTAAAGTCTTCTAACCAATGGTGGGGTTGGGGGGAGGATAGCTGTGTGAACTTGGTGAAAATAGTTACAATGTTTAGTAAGCTGTGTTTAATAATTTTGAAAATTAAGGTTTGGTATTTACAGAATATATCTGACACTTAAACATTCTTTTAAGGGATAGGATAAAAATACTAGTGAAAAAGATGCTAGCCCAGAAAAAGAAAAGTGGTGAACATATTATGTGATTGCAAAGTAATGAAGAAAAGATACACTAAATTAAGTATGGCATTATTACAAGTGCCTTGTTTGTAGGAACATGCTCTAAGCAATATCTAGTGAGCAGAGTTAAGTAGGAAAAAATTGATAGCCTTTCCTTAGAGTTACTTTTTTATTTCTGGCTTCTAATTGCATAAGGAATTACAGATGATCACTAAGTTGTATTGATGTTTTATGTGTAATTCTTTGTCAAAGGTCTTCAGATAATTTTAAGTGATTCTTAAAGTAATTTAAAAAGTTGCATAGCTAATGCTGATAAAGGTTAAGTCTCACCTCCGAATGCATTAGTGTCATGGAAATGTCATTACACTTGTGAATACCATGATCATCGGCCATGACACAGTGGTCTGTGCATCAGCAGCTTGTGAAGGTGTCTTTGTCTTTAGCATCAGCTTAATGTTATACACTATTTTCTGTCGAAAGGGATTTTGCATATGTAAATGATGTATATGTAGCAGAAATATTTAGAGCTCAGCGTATTGTGATTTTTTAGTAACTTAAAATAGTTTGCTTTTATCGTTGGAACTTATGTTTAAAATAACTGATTAGCTGATTTTGAAAGAAGAGAGTATAAAACTTTCGGTGGTCAAGAGAAGCTAAGTAGATTAGAAAATGTTAGCTATAAAAATTTACAAAATACTGTTTATGTATCATTTAGATACAAGTGCATTTTAGTTCAGGACAGAGCACCAAAATAATAGTAAATTTTTTGATTAAAGAAAAATATAGAACACTAATAACAAGGTCCAAACGGTATTACATATCTTCTACATTCTGCTTCAAGCCAAGGTGAAATAACAGGAACCAGGTTTACCCTCAACTTTGAAACAAATGAAAAATGGAAAAACATATAAAACAACAATTTTCAATAGTCTGGACATCAGGCAGTGAAGGACAGGGATCCTTGTGGTATGGGAAACAAACGAGGTGAGCTTAACAATTGCCCTGGAATACTGCCTCTTAAGCTTTTTCCAGGTGCTGGCACAGGAGGAAGAATGTAGGTGGAGCCCAGCAGACTAACAGAATTGAGGAGACAAGGCGAGAGTCTGAGAAAACCAAGATGGCTGGAGTTTGTAGGACAGAGTACTGGAAAGGAGAAAACTCCAGAGGGCTCTCAGTATTCAGCTGAGTGCTGATTGGTCCGTGTGTGTTTAGGAAAGTACTCAAGGCCAGAGAAAGAATCACCCGAAAGGATAAAAGAATGTAATGCCAGGTGGTTACATAGGGCCAATAATACTGTCTGTCCCCATTAGATTGAAAAATCTCAAGAATTACAAGCAAGAAAGAACTTTCCTCAGTACTAGGGAATAATTGGCCTGAGCACTATAGTTCTGCCTAATAAATCTTAGCAGTAAGAATTAAAAAGATCAAACTGCTTCCAAGAGCATCCTAAAAAGCTCAAAAATATTTATATGAATACAAATATCCAACACCCAAAGAAGTAAAATCAAAATGTCTGATATTATTAAAAAATTATACGACAAAAGGCAAAAAGTAAGAAAATTTGGCATAAATAGAAGAGGACATCAATAAATCAACTAATACTGAACTTTTACAGATGTTAGAACTGGCAGACGAGGACACTAATGCATTTATTATATCTGAATTCCATGTGCTCAGTTAAGTAGAATCATGGAAATTATTAAAATGCACTAAATCAAATTTTTAGAAATCAAAGCTACAATTCATGAGATGAAAAATACACTGGATGGGATTAATAGCAGATTAGAAATAGCAGAAGAAAAAAGAAGAAATGTGAAAATACAGCAATATAAACTATGTAAAATGAAAATCAAAGGTGTTGGCATGGTTGGTTTCATTTTGAGGCCTCGATCCTTGCTTTGTAGCTGTCTATCTTCTCCCTTTGTCTTCACTTGGTCTTTCTACTGTGTGGGTGCATATTTCTATCCAAAATTTCCTTTTCTTATAAGAACACTAGTCATATAAAGACCTCATTGTAACTTACTAGTAATTACCTCTCTAATGATCTAATTTTTCAAATACAATTACATTCTGAGGTACTAGAAGTTAGAATTTCAACATATAAATTTTGGGGGGACACAGTTAGTCCATAAAAATACTTAATAGGAAAAATCTAAATGTTTTTTCCTAAGATCAGAAACAAGGCAAGGGTGTTCATTTTCACCACCTCTTTTCAATATTGTGCGTGTGTATATATTATGTCTACATCTCTCTACCTCTATCTATCTACCTACCTACTGGGGGGATCGGGCCTAAGCCGGCAGTCAGACATCCCCCTCGCAGTCCAGGACCCCTTGCTCCTTATCGCCCACCTGCAGCGGAGGCAGGAGAGGCTCCTTCCACCGCTACTGCGCTGGCCAGCCATGAGCTGGCTGAGCAGCGCTCCCCCTGTGGGAGTGCACTGACCACCAGGGAGCAGCTCCTGCATTGAGCATCTGCCCCCTGGTGGTCAGTGCAGGTCATAGCAACAGGTCATACTGCTGTTCAGTCGATTTGCATATTAGCCTTTTATTATATAGGATAAATAAAAGATCCTTTATTCAGAGATGGCATGGTCCTTTATGTAGAAAATAAATGTTTTCTACGAAAGAGCTACTCGGACTATTAAGTGTGTTTTGTAAGTGTGCAGGATACAAGAGCAATATCCAAAAATCAATTGTATTTCTATATACTTGCAATGAACAATCAAAAATTAAAATTTAATGAAGTATCAGTTACAATAACAGTGAAAATATAAATACTTAGGTATATATTTTTTAGTATCTGAAAGACCTATACATGGACAACTACAAAACACACCTAAGAGAAATAGGGGAAAAAAACTAAATAAATGGAAAGGTAAACTGTATTCATGAGATAGATATAAGAATTAATATGTCAATTCTCCTTAGACTGGGATTCAACACTATCTCAGAAAAAAAAAAAACCCGCAGGCTTTTTTTTTTTCCCCAGTGTAGAAACCAACTGCTTGATTCTAAAATTCATATGAAAATGCCAATGACTTGAAGTAATCAAATCAACTTTGAAAAAGAACAATGAATTTCAGCTTAACACTACCTGTTTTCAAGAATTATGACTACAATAATCAAGATGATGTGGTATTGATGTAAACACATTTAGTGGAACCTATTAGAGTCCAGAAATTGATCCCCATATATGTAGGCAAATACAATATATGTAATTATAGGTAATTTATTAGAGAAAGGATAGTCTTTCCAATAGAAAAGATATTAGAAAAATTGGATATTCACATGCAAAACAAACAAAAAGCTTTGGACCATAGTTTCATCATATTCAGAATAACTAAAAATCAATCAAAAACCTTATTTTTAAACCTGAAACTATAAAACTTCTAGAAAAATATGTCAATTTGGGTTAGGCAAAATTGTCTTAGATATGATTCCAAAAGTATAATCTATAAGAGGTCAAAAAAGTATAATCCAACCCAATTGGTTTTCATCGGTGTTAAGAAACTTTGTTCTTCAAAAGACACTGTTAAGAGAATTAGGCACTGGCAGGGTAGCTCAGTTGGTTAGAGTGTCATCCCAGTATACCAAGATTGTGGGTTCAAGCCTCGGTCAGGGTGCATATAAGCATCAACCAATGAATGTATAATAGTGGAACAACAAATTGATGTTTCTGTTTCCCCCTTTCTCTCTCTCAAAAAAAAAAAGTCAATAAATTAAAAACAAAATTTTAAAAGAAAGAGAATTAGAATACAAGCCACAGCTGGAAAAAATTGTTTGTAAATCAAATATCTGTTGAAAGACTTGTATGATGAATTTAAAACAAACTCATCAAACTCATCATTGGGTTGAAATGTAAAACAACCCAATTTTAAAAGTGAGCAAAAGATTTAAAAGGGCATTTCTTCAAAGAAGAGATATGGATTACAAATAAGCACATGACAAAATTGTCAACATCATTACTGATTAGGTTACTGTGTACCTATTAGGCAGGTTAAAATCTTAAGAACTAACTCACCATGGCTCACTTCTTCTACCTCTGTAACTTTCCAAATAAACTTTTGGTTGTTAAGAAAACAAAAACTAACTCACCATAACAAGTTTTAGTGAGAATGTGGAGCAACTGGACACTCATGCATTACTGGTGAGACTGTAAAATGTTGTAAACATTATTTTGGAAAATAATTTATCCATTTTTAAAAATAAATACATACCATATGATCCAGCCATTCCTCTCCTAGATATTTACTCAGTATAAATGAAAGCATATGTGCATACAAAGGCTTGTATATTCATGACAGTTTTATTTGTAAAAGTCAAAAATCGGAAACAGCTCAAATATCCATCAACAGGTGAAAGGATACCTAATTGGAATACTACTCAACAATAAAAAGAGAATGAACTAGTGACACATTATTTTGGATGACTCTCAAAATAATGATGCCGAGTGAAATACACTAGAGGGAAAAAAAAGAATTCATATGGTTCCAATTACATAAAATTCTAGTAAATGCAAACTTATGTGTAGTGGTAGAAAACAGGTTGCTTGGGGATATGAGAAGCAGTGGTTCTGGGAGGTATTAAAAAGATCATGAGGAAACTTTAGGGATGATGTTCGTGCTAATTATCTTGATTGTGATGATGGTTTCACAGGTGTATATATGAGTCGAAGCTTATTAGATCATATATTTTATGTGCTATTTACTGTCTGTTAATCATACTTCAATAAAGCTGTTTTTTAATGTATCTTTATTGTTGGAAGTATTACAGATGTCCCCTCTTTTTCCCCATTAACCTCTTCACCCCACTCCTGCCCCTTCTACAGGCCTTCACCAGGCTATTGTCTGTGTCCAGGGGTTATGCATATATGCATGTTAAGTTCTTTGAGCTGTTTTAAACAACCCTATGCTTAAATCCATGATAGGGTCTATATGGATAGTCAATGTTTGCTATGTTTTCTTTTTTTAAATGTATCTCAATAGTTGTAATAGAGAATAAGATCAAATTGTTGCCTTTAAGGAGTTGACAGTTTTCCACAAAATTAAGGCTGATTTTATCTAAGAATTGGGGAAATTAAGGTTTATAGGAAAACCAATCCTTAGGTTAATAAAATCCTGTTTTAAAAATTCAGAGGGGGAAAGGGTTGTTTATGGTTGAAAGAAATAGCCATATATTTATGATAGAGTTGACATTTCAAGTATGCCTTGAAAAATGGACACGATTTCAACAGAGGAAGATGAGCAACCAATTCTGGCTAGAAAAAAAAAGAAAGAAGAGAACAAAGCAGAGTTGAGAGATGATGGAACATGTTTTATGGAATAGCAATGGAATTAAAGCATTTCTATTTCCTCTTCGGATATTTCTTGACTTCACAAGCAGGATTAATCAATCTTGACTCTGTGTTTTCTGATCATTTAATCCATATCTGTCACATTTTATTGCATCATATGTGTCTGGCTTTATCCTTGGGCACTCTCATTTTAGAAAGGACAACATTTGGCTCATTATAAGTGTTCAATAGTAAGTGCTATGCCACTTTTAAAAAATAGGAAAGTCTGGTAGTCTATTATGATTAGAGTAGGCAGGTGGAATTTGAACTGATCCTATAAAAACAGAGAAGGTTTTGGATAAGATGGAGAGTATGTCATAGGCAGAGGAGTGAGAATGTCCATAGTGAAGTGTGCGGGGTGGAGCAAGGGGAGTATATATTAAGGGCTACTGAGAATTGAATCAGACCTTAAGAATGGAATTTGGGGTGTGAAAACACAATTTTAAATAATAACCTATACTAATTTGATTCAAATAATAAGTATTGAAAATAATAATAATTATTTAAATTATTATGTCACTTATAAATAATTTCATAAGATGCTTAAAACTAGGGACATTCAATTACAACTTGTATTTCATTATTATTTTAAACTAGAGGCCTGGTGCACGGATTCGTGCACAGGTGGGGTCCCTCAGCCTGGCCTGCATCCTCTTGCAATCCGAAACCCCTCGGGAGGGGATGTAGCAATACTGAAGTGGCAGGCGGCCAGGGAGGAGCCCCAGCCAGGGCCGGGCACAGCTTCACTGCCTCTCATCCTGGCCCCGCTAAGCTTGCCGCCACCATTGCAAGCACTGCTGTGGAGGCAAGAGAGGCTCCCGCCGCCGCAGCTATGCTCGCCAGCTATGAGCCCGGCTTCTGGCTGAGCGGTGCTCCCACTGTGAGAGTGCACTGACCACCAGGGGACAGTTCCTGTGTTGAGCGTCTGCCCTGTGGTGGTCAGTGTGTGTCATAGCGACTGGTCAACTGGTCATTCAGGTCGTTTGGTCATAATGGCCGCTTAGGCTTTTATATATATAGATAGCAAACTGTTCAGGTTATTTAGAACAAAACTATCAAGTAACTTCAGCACAATCCATATTTTAGAATCTGAATTGGAGAGACTAAATTTATTGTAGGTACGCTTTTAAAGATTTTATGGAAACAGATGCCACTTTGCAAAAAGAAAACATAAAACAGTACAATTATTTCTTTGGGGGGAGGGAGGTGTGCTGAATCTCACAGTTCTGTGCTTCCAAGGTCTTTTAAGTCATGGTCTTGGTACTTTGCTTTAGTGAATGTGTTCAATGAATACTTGTGGAATTTAGGAGGGTTAAATTTATGACCTAAAATGTGTTACAACTCAGAAGTTAGAAGCTAAAATTGAGAAAAATCTAAGCATGTTTTTATAATAAACTCTAATCGTTCAAAAGCTATTTGTGGTATGATCTGGAAAGGCAAATCTGTTGATTTAATTTTTTCAGGGAACTCATTTGGACATGATAAGTAAGCAAATTATAGAGCATCTTAGATGGTGATAAATTCTATTTTCAAAAAATAAAAGTAGGGGTGGGGGAATCACATGTGTTAGAAGGAAAGACAGTGTAATTTTAAATATTGTGGTCTAGAGAGGCCTGGTTGTGAAGGTCACTTTTGAACAAAGGCTTGAGGGCAATTGAAATAAAATCCCCAGGATTAGAGTAATCATAGCATTAGAAATTTAAATTTTAATTTGCCCATGTTGTTATGTATGTTACTTCTCAGCAAGAGGATGCCGGTGAGGGGTAAAGTCAGCTTTGCTTCTTTCTGTTCTTTCCCATTAGTTTTGACTTAACAAGGAATGGTATTTCTGCTTTGTTTTCTCTTTTATACTTACCTAAAACACATGTATTTCATGGGATTTTTGTCCATCAATAATTAGAACAAGGTTTACTTTGAGAATTTCCTCTTGGCAGTCCAAGGCAACATGTAACATAATTTCATAGAATCCATTGTTTCTTAGAAATATAAAAATTCATGTATTGCCAGTTTTAGAAGATTTTTAGTCATCTCAGTTTGGGCAACAAATCAACTTATTGTATGAGTCATGGAATCATAAATCAGATAAGAAAACAGTTTATTTTCTTAATATTCTTGATTGATTTTAGCCTGATTTAAAAATAAAAGTATTTGTTTCTTACAGATAGTGTTTCTGGCATCTGCATATGCAAGTCCCCAGCTCACAGATGAGAGCTGTTCAGCCCTGGCTGCTGTCACGCATTACCTGTATCTTTGCCAGTTTAGCTGGATGCTCATTCAGGTTGGTACCTCATTTCCTCACTTCCACCCCACACCCTTTCAACTTTCTAATGAATCTGGGTGGGGCGACCTTATCTAATAGTCTTTATATTGAAATGGAAGTAATTTCATCACTGCATTCCTAGGAGATTAATGCAAGAAAAACCTTATACACTATACAGCAATAGAGAGCATAGTAAATTTGAGGAAATGAAAAGAACTCCAGTAAGGTTGAAAATAAGGGTGTGGTAGGAAATGAGGCTTTTGATGTGGGCTGCCCAGTAAGGCATGGGAAGAAAGTTGAACTTTTTTTATAGAGGAAGTCATAGAGTTATTTTAAGCAAGGGAGTGACATGATAAGATTAGCATTTTAGAAAGATTTCCCTGTTAGTGGTGAATTGGGAACAGGGGAGAGTTGACAAGAGCTGACAGGAGGCCCTAGCTGGTTTGCTCAATGAATAGAGCATCAGCCTGCAGACTAAAGGGTCCCTGGTTCGATTCCAGTCAAGGGCGCGTGCCCCAGGTTGCAGGCTCGATCCCCAGTGCAGGAGGCAGCTGATCAATGATTCTCTCTCATCATTGATGTTTCTATCTCTCTCTCCCTCTCCCTTCCTCTCTGAAATCAATAAATATATATTTTTGAAAATAGTTGACATGAGGGCAAATCAAGTAGCATTAGATATAGGTGTATCCAGGGGAGAGAAGGACAAGGCTCTGTGAACCAGGGAGGTAGCAGAAGAAGTGGCTTTTTTCTTTTTTTTAAGTAGAAATATAGGGGATAGAGATTGGTTATGAAGCCTGAAGAAGGTGGAACAAAGATAATGATCACTGGAGACTGAGGGAAAGGTGATGAGGTGTTATGTTTTTTGTTTTTGTTTTTTCGGGGTGGGGGTTGGGGGGACATGCTCAGTGTGAAGTTCCTGTGTGATCTCCAGTGGGAACTTTGGGAGAAGTGACATAGACAGGGCTAAATCTCAGAACTGAGGCCCTTGCTGTAGAAATACATTAGCAAATTGTTGACTTAAAGTTGGAAAATGGAGCCATTGTTTTGGAAGAGATCACTTTGGGATAGAGTATAGATTGAGGGCCTGGGGAGTCTTAACAACTAGTTAATGTTAGGTAGAGATTTGAACTCTCCTTTTTTGCCTAAAATCCCAAATTCTGTCTCTATTGTCTTATGCTGATTTGCTTGATAAAAGAGGTTAATGTGAGAATTGGATCCACTTCAGCAGGGTTAAAGTCACTAATGGCACAACTAAAATGCTGCCTTTGATAATGATTTCTACATAATGGTATTTTAAATCTTTCATGTGATAGAAATAGTTTCATGTGAGTTTCTGAGTATGTGTGAGGACTAGTGTATGTAAACAGATGTATTCGGGCACTTGCATATTCATTTTTCTTGTTGAATAAGAGGGATGTGGGATTTCCACTGTATAGCAATATTTAAAGAAAGTGAGGTGGTATTTTTATGAGAGAATAACAGTCAGACTCTAGGAAGGGATATTTTCCTAGGAATGATATTGTTGTCGGTGCTGAATTGGAGCCCTGCATCTGGGGTTGAATTCTGGTGCAGCCACTATCTTGGTAACCTTAACCAAGTTATTCTAAGTTTTGGTTCTAAATCTGCATATGGGGATAATAATTCCTATCTCATAGAATTTTTGTTTTATAGCTTTTTGAGCAACTCTAATTATGGAAAGTTTGTAGTGGTCTCTAAATTTTCCAAAAAATTAAAAAAGTAGGAATAGCCCAGCCAGCGGGGCTCAGTGGTTGAGCGTTGACCTATGAACCAGGAGGTCACGGTTCGATTCCTGGCCAGGGCACATTCTTGGGTTGTGTGCTCAATCACCAGTGTGGGGCATGTAAGAGGCACCCAATCAAAGGTTCTCTCTCATCGCTGATGTTTCTATCTCCCTCTCCCTGAAATTAATAAAAAAAAAATGTATTTTAAAAATAAATAAAAATGTAAAAATAAATCTAAACCATTTAACATAAAACTTAAATATTTGCTCAAATTAAAATAGCCTTTGCTAGATTATGTTCTTACAAAATTCTTTAGGAGTTTAAGATGAACTTTTTATGTGTGTCCTGTGCATGTTGTTATTTATCTGCATGGACTGAGGTCCCCAGTGGTGTGCTGAAGGTCTTTGCCCAGGTCCTTGACCTTTTCCATTTTTTTCATGAGTGATTCGAATGAAAACACAGGAAACCGTCTTATCAGGTAGGAGCTGATACAGAGCGGAAAACATAGCTAAAAGAGAGAGCTGCCTGCGTCGAAAATACATGTAGAACCAATATAGAGAAACCTTACTATGACAGATTGAAAACTAGGATGGAAGAGACATATTCTGCTGCAGGTTAATGTAAACAATTTGAAATTTTAATTTAACACAAATTCAGCAACCACATGTGTAACTGGATTGCTTAAAAATGTAAAACAACTACAGTTAACTACAAAAATAACACAGGCCTGAGTTACATTAATAACAGTATGGAGACAGTTGTGGTTACATTGTGATCTACGACGTTCAGATTATGTTGGGACCCTTAATTGTTTTCATGAATCATTTTTCATCGAGAACATTAATCAGCCAATGGGAAGTCAGAAAACAGTTCTGTAAGAAACTTTGAGGCAGCTGGAGATAAGTAACCAGGAAAGGATTTAGGGAAAAGTGATGGCTGTCTAAAATACATTTCGAAGAACCAGAGCAAATGGGTCAAAAATTAGGGAAGCAAATTTGATTCGTGTTAGCAGTTATAGCCAATAAAACTGTCAAAGCTGAAGAAGCTGTTTCTAAAAGTAAAGGGCATCCAATTGCTAAAATATATTCCAACAGGGGGAAATGACTAATTTTCAAACATGGATTTTTTGCTTTGGGGGAGAGTTAGGACGGCATATAAAATTTTTTTGTATTCTATATCTCTTCAAGTTTTAAGTAAATATGATTATGGCTGGTGCACATTTAGCAAACTAATTAGCTCTCTGTGTGGCTAATGGTTTAGGAAAACTATTTAAAGTACCAGTGAAGTTCAGTGTATTTCAGATGGTACACCCCATATTTTTCATGGTTTGTGGTTTGACCACAAGGGGAAAGAAAATTCAATAACTTCTGATTCTAGGTAGGTTACTTCTAATGAGTTACTTTGTGGTTGAAGGTTGTCACTTTACTAGACTGTGGTTTCCCATTTATAATGTAATCTGCTAAAATATTTTTTAAAAGTAGAATCCATTTTTAAAACATTATGTTAAAGATTAGACTACTGTTAATTCAAATCTGTTAGCTAAATAGGGTTGAGAAAATTGAGAGAATATTAGTATTTTAATGATCCCACTTTATATTTTTAGCTGTATAGGAGAGACTTTGATATATGTAAACAGATGCATAGCTTATAATGGCAAAAGTTAAACATTAACTTTTAATTATTGGGCCAAGCATGTCAGAATTATTGTATGTTTTGATCTTCATCGTATATTCAATCTTAGAAAATATGCATTTTAATAACTTTATCTTGAAAAGGTATTTTACTTTTATATCACTTTTAATATAGTCTAGTAAAATGGGATTATATCTTAGAGTAGGTAAAGAAAAATTTTATTGGCAAACAAGTTATATACCTTCTTTTAGCCTAGATTTTCTTATCTGAATAACCAAGATTTGTAATAACAGTACCTCTCTTTGAGAATTGTCTAAAGAGAACATGAATTAATACAGAAAATGAGCTTGGAATGGTACCTGGCACAGACTGCACACTCCATACATGTTTACCCATATTATTAGCTAAGCAAATATGCATGGCTGATATTTCATAGATTTTGAAATGTGTTGAATATTCTGTTTTTCCAATATAATTTGTACTTTTTTAAAAAAACAAAAATTAGCTAGATATAGTGGGAAACGTTAAAGTGAGGCATTCACTCATTAGGGGCAAAGCCTTAGCAAGTTGTGTATCCCTAAGCGCTTTACTAAACAAGCACATGCATGGCTGATAGCAGGCTCCAGGACTGGCGACCTTGACTGTTCTTCAGGCCTCCTCTTTCTCTGACAGGGAAATTACACTGTTATGATGGGAATAGAGTAGCAGATTATTATTTTTTTTTCTTTTTAAAGCAAACAACTTACACATTCCCCTTTTGGCCATGGAGATTGAGTTACCCTCTTGTTTGCTTTAAATGTAAGATCACTCTGAAATTACTGAAATAATTTCCCACTTCCTTACAACAGCAGGGTCATGTCTGCTTTTAGAAAGATTGACAGTGAGAATTTAAACTCTTATAATATTTTTACTCTATTTTCCTAGTAATTGTTTTATGTTCATTTTCTTTTGATTTGCTTTCATTTTAGAAATAGCATATGCTAATGGTATAAAATATAATCAAACACTAGAGAAATATAAAGTGAAAAGTACATGTTTCTCCCTTTTCAAACACTCTCTACCCTCTGCTCTACTCTAAACCCTGCTTCCAAAGGTAAACACTGTGAATGACTTCCTGTGTATCCCACAGGAAATATTCCGCAAATATACAAATATTTATAAATGTATAAACAAGGACATATGTGTATGTACTTATCTGTATAAGTAAATATACATAGTATATGTATATATTTATATATAGTATATATATATATTTGTGTGTACATATAAATTTACCACATACAGATATACTTTGTTTTCCAATTTTATAATAGTTATTCCATAATTTATTTTTCTAGCCTCCTATTAATGAAATGTGGGTTATTTCTAGTTATTTTTGCAATTATAAACAATGCTTCCTTAAACATCCTTGCACTCTGGATATTTGCTTACTTATGGACTATCCATAGAATGAATTCCTAGAATTTAAGCTTTTTCTATTAACATCTACATGAGAAATTATTTTGTAAATAAGTAGAAACATAATTTTGTCTATATATTCATTTAGCCGAGTTTTATGATCATTTCCTGTCCCCAAGTAAATTGTATAGCAGTCCGCTTCAATTATGACCAATATCCATACTTTGAATTGTCCTTACAGTCTGTCTGTCTCATGTCTAGGGACACAGCTTACTCAAAAAGGTAATGTTTTATTTTAAAACTAAAGCTTACTTGAAGAATGAATTTTCTAAATGGTAGAATGAAGTTAGAAAATCATTTTACAATTGCACTTGAGCCTTTATATCTTGTGCCTTAATTTTACCATATAATAAGTCTATGAACAAATAAATGCAGATATTATTTATTCCTTGGCAAAAAGGCCACTTACTGCCAGAGCATGGCAACAGAAAGAGAAATGCTAAAATTAGCCATGTTTTTCTTTCATCATTGATTTAATTTGGGGAGACATCAAAGGTATGAGAGAGAACAGACTGATAATTACCAAGATAAAAGTGACATACCAAGGAAATACTGAGTTTTCCAGTCCTCAAAAAGCCTTGTAGTTTATTTCATGCAAAATTGTTAAGAGAAAGAATCACTGGAGCAAGGACATGTGGTAACATTTCTTAGTCTCGCCTCTAAAATGAATGACTAAGATCATATGGTAATGACAGAATTAATAGCATCCATGATCTCTGACCAAACTTGATGCTATAAATCAGTCCAAGGTTTCTGATGACAAAATAACCCAATATTAAATGTCAGGCTAGATGCCAGTCTTATCTCACATACCATGAAAATTTATGAGGTCTAAACCTATTTTTAACTTAAAAAGAAGAAAAGGCATTTCTCTTTAAAATTTTACAAATATACTAATATGTATTATGTTAATCCATATTATATGAGTAAACTAATAATGTGTGCTTATGGAGCATATGAAAGCATAATTAAGAACTATGATAATCAAATAGATAACAAGGTGTGTCTTTGATTTTACTGTGTGAGCACTTGGGAAATAGTAGTAGTATTCATTGAAAATGTTACTATGAAAATAGACATTTCTATATAGGAATGTAAGTAAATATGCTTACAGACACACAGTCTTTATTCCTATCTATATACTAGAGGCCCTGTACATGAAATTTGTGCATGGAGGGGGGGGGGGTCCCCTCAGCCCAGCCTGCACCCTCTCCAATCTGGGACATTGCTCTCACAATCCAGGACTGCTGTCTCCCAACTGCTCGCCTGCCTGCCTGCCTGATTGCCCCTAACCGCTTCTGCCTGCCAGCCTGATCACCCCCTAACCACTCCCTTGCCAGCCTGATCGATGCCTAACTGCTCTCCTGCCAGCCTGGTTGCCCTAACTGGCCTGGTTGCCCTAACTGTCCTCCCCTGCAGGCCTGGTCACCCCTAACTGCCCTCCTCTGCAGGCCTGATTGCCCCTAAGTGCCCTCCCCTGCCAGCCTGGTCACCCCAACTGCCCTCCCCTGCAGGCCTGGTCCCCCCAACTGCCCTCCTTTGCTTGCCCGGTCACCCTAACTGCCCTCCCTTGCCAGCCTGGTCTCCCCTAATTGCCCTCCCCTGAAGACCTGGTTGCCCCTAATCATAAAAAGAATAATGACATGTAGGATAACTCATTGAACCCAAGAACTGTAAATACAGTTTGACCTCACAAGGGACTGTGAACATGCATGGAAGGTTTTGTCCATTTGTATTCTCTGAAAACACTCCTCTGTCTCCACTGTGTTTTGGCTACCCCACCACTAACGTTCCTCCTCTGCAGGCCTGGTCCCCCCCAACTGCCCTCCTCTGCTGGCCCGGTCACCCTAACTGCCCTCCCTTGCCAGCCTGGTCGCCCCTAACTGTCCTCCCCTGCAGGCCTGGTCACCTCCAACTGCCCTCTCCTGCTGGTCTGGTCAACCCTAACTGCCCTCCCCTACAGGCCTGGTCACCCCCAACTGCCCTCCCCTGCAGGCCTGGTCCTCCCAACAGCCCTCCCCTGCAGTCCTGGTCACCCCTAACTGCCCTCCTCTGCAGGCCTGATTGCCCCTAACTGCCCTCCCCTGCCAGCTTGGTAACCCCTAACTGCCCTCCCCTGCCAGCCTGGTCACCCCCAACTGCCCTTCCCTGCAGGCCTGGTCCCCCCCAACTGCCCTGCCCTGCAGGCCTGGTCACCCCTAACTGCCCTCCCCTGCTGGCCTGGTTGCCCCCAAGTGCCCTCCCCTGCAGGCCCACCCCAAATGTGTTAAGTAGAAGGGATGGCATGGGGAGATGAGTAGGAGTAGGGACAGGATTCAGAGAAGGAGAGCACATGACCTAGGCATATCCCAAAATGTACCTACCTACTCTATTAAAATATGTCAAAATTGAAGTAAACCTTAGTCAAAACCAATCTTATATTTGGGCCATTATTTTTAGAATAATTAAATGTATCATTGGATAGTATTTACATCATATAGCAAAAAATATATTATGGGAAATACTGTACTTAGAGTATACCTCCTTGATTGGATTCATTTGAGAAGGAAAGGGATTATTTTTTATTGATGAAAGCTTATGACTTTTTAAAAATATATATATATTTTATTGATTTTTTACAGAGAGGAAGGGAGAGGGATAGAGAGTTAGAAACATCAATGAGAGAGAAACATCGATCAGCTGCCTCCTGCACACCCCCTACTGGGGATGTGCCCGCCACCAAGGTACATGCTCTTGGGCCAGAATCCAACCTGGGACCCTTCAGTCCACAGGCCAACGCTCTATCCACTGAGCCAAACCGGTTTCAGGGAAAGCTTATGACTTTTTGAGCTTGTCTTGCTTAACTGAGTACTCAAGAATTCAGCAACACCGTGCCTAGAGCTCTTTGGAGCCGAAGTATTACATGTATCAATCTAACAATTACACTTGTCCTAGTCTTATCTGAGCCTGTGGTAAAGGTCAGACAACTGCTGAAAGGTTCAGGGATCGAGCTGATGGAACTCATGTCCATCACTGTAAAAGCAGACATTTTGGACATGTCCTGATCTTTATCATGATGAATCAACTTAGGAGACATTTATCAATCTGTTCTCTCCTCCCTGGTTCTTTCACCAACTGCACCACTTGAATTACCATGCTATCTGGATACACACAGACATCTATTTAAATAATTAGTACTTTTATTTTGGACATGGGCCAATCATCCTTATTTTGCATGAAAACAGGCAGCGTGGATCACCTTAGCATGAGACATTTGATACAATTTCACTTATTTGTGCCCATGTGCCTATACTAATTATAGAAAAAGCGGGGGTGGGGGAGTAGGGGGGGAACCCTCTTGGATCTAATAATTTTTACAAAGAAGTTAGAACAGTTACATAAGCAACAACACATAACATGCTTCATAATTACAGATATAAGCAGATGTACATAAAGATAAGGAGTGCTGACAGGACATAAAATTCAGAGACAAAAATCTCTAAGTAACCAAACATGTCACTCCTTTCTTGGTTGCCCAATCAATACTAATTCCTCAAGGCTAATTTGGTTCAGATAGAATCTTCCTTGGAAGCCTCAGCAAAGAGCATCTGAAAGTTTTCCCACTAACATTAGGCATGTTTTTTTTTTCACATAGAAAGAATTTCCATGGTATCACTGCTTACTTTTGGTCTTAAACTATTTACCTTTTGTATTTCATACTATCTGACATCCTAATTGGAGGTTTTAAAGGAGTTGGTAATGTTTTTCCCATGATGACTAAGTGGTCAGCACTTCATCTGTCATATCTCATTTAATCTTTCTAACAACCTCATTGTACACACGAGGTAACAGAAGCTCTGGGGTTCTTGTTACTTGTCCAGGGTTATCCCGCTAGTGTGTGTGTGTGTGTGAGTGTGTATTTCATCTGTACTCACACCCTTTCTACCATATGAAATTGATAAGGGAAATTTTTTTCATTGAATAAGTATTAATTGTATGAAGTATGTATGACATGACATTTATTGGTCTTTGTTTGTTTGTTTGTTTGTTTTTTTACCAATTGAACGTAAGTCCTCCTCAGGGAAAGAGAACACTAGAAGGCAGAATATATAAGTTCTAGATTTTTTTGTTAATCCTCACCTGAGAATATTTTTCCATTCCTCTTCAGAGAAAGTAGAAAGGAGAGACGGGGGGAGGATGGAAGGGGGGGGGCGGAGAGAGAGAAACATCCATGTGAGAGAGACACATCAACTGGTTGTCTCCTACACACATCCCGACAAGGGGCAGAAGCAAAATGTCAACAGAGGTATGTGCCCTTGACTGGGGATCAAACCTGCGACCCTTCGGTGCACAGGCCGAGGCTCTAACCAGTGAGAATCCCAGCCAGGGCACATAGACAATATACTACATGTTCCCCTTAATTATTTTTCCACTTGTTTGGAAACTTAGATTCAGGAAAGTAAATACCTACCCCCAACTCTTTCACTGCCTTAGTGCCCAGACTGGTCCCTGAAATTTAGTAAACAAGCAATAAATGCTTCTCAAGTGAATGATTGAAAAGGAGAGAGATATAAACTGGGAAGGAAAAACGGCCACAAAACCTACCCCATTACAGTACTTGATCTCTGTGCCATCATTTTCTGTTTACTCGCCTAGGTCTCCTGCTTCAGGGTTGGGGCGGGGGGGAGGCTGAGACTGGGGTGATCTTCACAATTGTGCCCCCTTTCTGTGGAACAGTGCCTGGCCCCACCTTATGATAGGCCCTCGGTAAATAAAAACTGACTTTTGAGATATCCTGAATTTCTTGGGTATATGAAAGAATAAGTATATGAACTAACTTAAAAAAAGAAAATCAACTCAAAACTGTAATGTTAAGCAGATCCTAGCCTTTTGCTCTTTATAGCTAAGTCAGGTGAATTTGTGTCCTGTGCCATTAGACCAGAGCCTGCTCATTTTATGTTCTCTTTCCTCTCTTAGTCTGTGAATTTCTGGTACGTACTGGTGATGAACGATGAACACACAGAGAGGCGCTATCTGCTGTTTCTGCTTCTGAGCTGGGGACTTCCAGCTTTTGTGGTGATTCTGCTCATCGTAATTTTGAGAGGAATCTATCATCAGAGCATGCCACAGATCTACGGACTCATCCACGGCGACCTGTAAGTACGTCTAGGAAAAACACGTTGCCTTCTTAGCCTTCATGTACCGGGCAGCTTTAAAGTTTTGGAGTGTGGCACATTAAGAGTCTAATTAGGAGGCAGGTTGTGGGGTGGGGGGGGGGGGGGGGGCGGGGAGGAAGGCAGGCTCCATCATCCAGAAAAAAATCCTTAAAAAACCAAAAGATTGTATCAGAGTGAATGGAGAGTGTCTGCAAAAGTACATGGGTGTGGGGCGACCGGCGGGGCGATCAGTGGGGTTTCTGCTCACACCCACCTTGTCTGGCCTGGCGCCACCCGCTCGCCAGCCCCGCCCCCTGCTGCCGCCCCTCTTGCTGTCCCCTCCCCCCCGCCCTGCCACCAGTTGGGGCCTGTGGGCTAGGGGCAGCTCCTGCATTGAGCATCTGCCCCCTGGTGGTCAGTGCACATCATAGCGACCGGTTGCCCCACTGGTCGTTTTGCAGTTTGGTCAATTTGCATATTAGGGTTTTATATAGATACATTAAGTGAATTTGTAGTTTTGAAGTCTAACAAATCTCCATGCACACATGTATATACATGCCTTAACCCTGAATCTAGTGTCTTCCACGCTCCTTTATTGACTCCACATGTAGAAAGAAAAAAATCCAAAAACCTTTGTAATAATAAAGCTTAATCAGCTCCCTTGGTATAACTATAATTAGAGAAAAGAGTAACATTTCTAAATAAGAAAGAATAACTTATTCACAATACTATGAAGACAATATTACCTAACTATTTCACAGGCTATTGTGGAGATAAAAATTACTTAATAGACGTGAAAAATCATTGAAAGTAAAAAGCACCATATAAGTAGAAATCATTTTAATATTAGTATTGCCTGTGATCAGTTATGATTGTCTATTATATACTGAACAAATACTTGTGATCAATGTACGCAAATTTATTTTACACATAAGCAATCACAGACACCTGTCCCACCTCACATTCAACCAAATGAGACTAGCTACATAATACACACCTATTAAGATACCGTATATAGCAATTTTGTCTTTTTATTACTGCGATTCAATGAGATTCCTTCATACTGATTATAATATTGTAATGCATTTTTCCCCACATGAAATTCTAAAAGCCTAATTGTCTAGAAAGGAACGATCATGTCTTTTTGAGGTTCTGTTATGACATTTTACTACCCCTGGCTTTGATGTAACCCTTGGGATGCTGGGATTAATTTCAGAAAGTTCTGCATCATTCTTTGTCAAATACAAAACAAGCACGCGACAAGCCCTGGCGGCCAGCAGCCCGTTCTCTCCATGAGCTCCTGGGGGCGACAGGACCTACTTGGTGGCAGTTTTAACATCCCAGGTGTCCCCTCCCAGCCTTGATGAATAGGACCCGGTGAAAGTGGTGTTAACTAGGAGAAGCTCTCACTTGATGTTTCTAAAAGGATTTTTTTAAATTTTTCAATTACAGTTTACATTCAGTATGATTTTGTATTAGTTTCAGGTGTGCCGCGTAGTGGTTAGGCAATCATATGCTTTACCAAGCACACCCCCTGATATTTCCAGCACCACGCATAGTTATCACAATATTATTGGCTATATTCCACATGCTGTGCTTTATATCTCCATGACTGTTTTGTAACTACCAATCTGTACTTCTCAATTCCTTCACCTTTTCCATCCAGCCCCCCCATCCTCCTTCCCCTCTGGCAACCATCAGTCTGTTCTTTGTATCTATAAGTCTGTTTCTGTTTTGTTTGTTCATTTATATAGTTCTTTAGATTTCAGATATAAGTAAAATCATATGGTATTAGTCTTTCTCTGATTAACTTATTTCACCTAGTACAATACCCTCTAGGTCCACCCATGTTGCTGCAAATGGTAAGATTTCATTCTTGTTTATGGTTGAGTAATTCCATTGCATATATGTACCACTATTTTCTTATCCACTCATCTATAGATGGAATTCCATATCTTGGCTATTATAATATGCTGAAATGCATATATGGGTGCATGTATTCTTTCAAATTAGTATTTTGGATTTCTTTGGATATATATCCAAAAATGGAATTGCTAGGTCAGAAGGCAGTTAGTTCCTAATTTTTTTAGGAACCTCCATACTGTTTTCCATAGTGGCTGTGCCAATTTACATTCCTACCAATCTGTGCTCTTTATTATTTTCTTCTGCTAATTTGGGGCTTAGTTTTTTGTTGTTTGTTTGTTTGTTTTAGTTCCGTGAGGCATAAAGTTAGGTTGTTGTATCTTCTTTTTTGTTACTGTCGGCATTTATTACTATAAACATAGAACTGCTTTTGCTGTATCCCATAAGTATTGGTATGTTGTATTTTTTTGTTCAGAGATTTTTTTTTTCTCCTTTTGATTTGTTGTTTGACCTATTGGTTGTTCAGGAGTGTACTATTTAATTTTAATATACTTGTGAATTTTCTAGTTTTCTTCCTGTTATTGACTTCTCGTTTCATAACACTGTGGTTGGAAAAGATACTTGGTATGACTTCAGTCTTCTTAAATTTGTTAAGACTTGGTTTATGACCTAATGTATGACCTATCCTGGAGAACGTTCTGCGTGCACTTGAAAACAATGTGTGTTCTGCAGCTGTTGGATGGCATGTTCTCTATATGTCTGTTATGTCCACTTGGTCTAAAGTCCAACATTTCCTTATTAATCTTCTGCCTGGATGATCTCACTATCGTTGAAAATGGGATTATTGAAGTCCATGACTATTATGGTATTGTTGTCTATTTATCCCCTCAGGTCTCTTATTATTTGCCTTATATATTTGGATACAGTGTTGATTGCATATATATATTTATGATTGTTCTAGCTCTATGACACTGAGCAAGTTAATTTCTGAGAGCCTGAAGTTCTCCATCTGTGGGATAGGTGTAATAAAATTTGTGATGTGGATTGAGTGAGATGATGCATGTAGAGAAGATATATGTGCAGTGCCTGGTAAGAGGAAGGGTGAGTTGTGACACGCTCATATATGGGCCTGGGAATGTTAGTCTCATCTGAGGTAGTAATTACATGTAACCCATCAGACAAGCCTGGCTAAACATTATTAACCCTATAAATTCTGGAAGGGCAGCTTACCATTTTACTACCTATAGTTATTCTGAAACTATCATTTCAATGATTTCTATCTTTTTCTTTTGCATCTTTGACATTAGGATTACAAGCAACATACTCTTTAATATTTCTGAAACTCAAAAGCTTTTGTCAACATAAGCTAGAATTTGTTTTGCTTAGTTTTGTTTTTGTCATAAGGGATGGGGGAACGCTCTAAAGCTGGCAGTCTTCTACACTGGATGCTGTCTTAGTTAGTTCTGGCCGATATAGCAGAATGCCTGGGTGACTTCAGTGATAGTCACTTCTCACTTCTGGAAATTGAGGTCAGAGGGCCAGCCTGGTCAGGCTCCCCGTCAGGGCCCTCTGGCTGGTTATGTGCTCCATGGCCTTCCTTGGTGCATGCAGAGAGGGAGCCTGCTTCCTTCCTGCTTTTGTGAGGCAATTAATCCCATCACAGGCCTGGGGCCTCATGACCCAATATAACCTCCCAAAGGCCCCACCTCCAAATACTTCACATTGGGGGTTAGGAGTTCAACATAATTTATTTTTTGGGGGGGGGGGTGGGGGCAGATTTTGGTGACATTTAAACATTGAGTCCATATCAGATGTTTTTATGTTTAAAATCAATAGATTAAAATAAATTAAGTGTGAATACAATCTGACATGAAAGCTTAGGTATTCATTTAGTTCCAGGGAGTCATTTTTGGTTAAGACGGTGAGTTCTGAAAAATAGCAGAACTTCAGCTTCATTTATGTTGAAATATAAATAACTATATACTTCCATCTCCAGAGACAACTAAATTTATTCTAAAAGTATTCTCAGAGAGTAGTGTCATATAAAGGGTTTTATTTATAATGGTTTCATTAGTATCAACAATAGCTTTTTCCAAGTCATAATACTTATAATAATGACAATATTATAATAATATGTAACCTAACCTGTAATCTTTTCCCAAAGATATTTAGTATATATTTTTCTTACCTTTTTTCTATGTATATTCTAGCACATATATACAAACATGCTCACACACACATAGATACACATATACAACAAAAACAGGATACCATGTGCACTACATTGCAATTTACTTTTTATTTATTAGACAATTTTCTGTGTCAGATATATCAATCACATTTTATACTATAATGTTCTATTATATTTATTTAACATTCTATTGGTGGACTTCTGGACTATTTTCAGTTTTTCTTTTTAACACTGTTATAATAAATATCCCCATAGAGGTAACTTTGTACACATGTATTAATATTTTTCAAAGGATGAATTTTGAGCCGTGGAATGGCTCATTAAAAGGACACATAAATAATTTTTTACTTTAACAGATATTACCAAAGTGTTTTCCAAAATGGACACACCTGTTTACACTCAAATGACAAATTATGACAGAGCCTGTTACCCCACATTTTTGACAACTCTGGACATCATAAGATTTTTTTCAGTGTTTGACAATGTGATGTATATAGATATAGATGGATATATAAATAGAAGGGTACACACATATGTAGTTATTTAAATTTTCATTTATTTAATTCTTAGTTATAATTTAATAGCTTCATTTATGTGCCAGACATTATGCTAGGTACATGGTCTCATGTATCCTTATGCAGCCCTTTGAATCTGAATATCTTTGCATAGATTTATTTAGCATTTTATTTCTTTTGTGAATTATTTCTTCATTTTTCTGCATTAATTTTTCTGATTGTTTTTTCATGGTTTCCAATAATTTAAAAAGTGCTTTTTTTCTTGTTTCCTTTTTTTTTTTTTTTTTTTTTTTTTTAATTTCTTTATTGATTAAGGTGTCACATATTTGTCCTCATCCCCCCATTCCCATCCCACACCCCTCCCCTTGGATGCCCCAACCCTCTGTTGAACTTAAGCATTGGTTAGGCTCATATGCATGCACACAAGACCTTTGGTTGATCTCTCCCCCCTCCCCCCACCCTCCCCTATCCTCCCTCTGAGGCCCGATAGTCCGATCGATGCCTCCTTGTTTCTGGTTCTGTTCTTGTTCATCAGTCTATGTTGTTCATCATTTCCCCTAGATGAGCGAAATCATGTGTCACTAGAGATATACTTATAAGAATTGAATGTGCGAGGAGCAATAATAGTTATGCTGACAGGCAAATGAATCAGTCTGTAGTGAGTTTCTTTCTGGACCAACAGTTCTTTTGAGACCCAATATCAATGTCCACCAGTTCCCTATGAGTACATGTCGGCACTGACCCCTCAGCTCTGGATGGTGGACAAATGGTGGTAATGCAGGTCCGACTCCCTCTGGTTTGGTCTCGGCCGGACCCAGGGGCACTGATTCACCCGGATCCAGGGGCCCACGGCCTCACCCGGACCCGGGGCCAGGCTCACCCGGATCCAGGGGCCCACGGCCTCACCCGGACCCGGGGCCAGGCTCACCCGGATCCAGGGGCCCGCGGCCTCACCCGGACCCGGGGCCAGGCCCACCCGGATCCAGGGGCCCGCGGCCTCACCCGGACCCGGGGCCAGGCCCACCCGGATCCAGGGGCCCGCGGCCTCACCCGGACCCGGGACCCAGGCTCACCCGGATCCAGGGGCCCGCGGCCTCACCCGGACCCGGGACCCAGGCTCACCCGGATCCAGGGGCCCGCGGCCTCACCCGGACCCGGGACCCAGGCTCACCCGGATCCAGGGGCCCGCGGCCTCACCCGGACCCGGGACCCAGGCTCACCCGGATCCAGGGGCCCGCGGCCTCACCCGGACCCGGGACCCAGGCTCACCCGGATCCAGGGGCCCGCGGCCTCACCCGGACCCGGGACCCAGGCTCACCTTTCCTTTTTTTTTTAAGGTGAGGAGGAGAGGTGGGCCACATTAAGGCTATTAGCTTTTGTCTCCCTTGAATTTTTTTCTCTATTAACACATCTCTCTCCTATTCATTTTTAAAGAAAACTTATATTTTATGTATGAGATGAGCTTTGTGTGATAGCAGATTGTTTCAGTGAATTATTTTAAGTATTTTGTATGCTAATTTGATAATAGTACAGTATGATAATAGTACAGCTAATAGGTTGAGAGCCTTTGAAGTACTTAGGGTCAAAATGGTGAAAACATGTGTTGCCATAAGAAACAGTCTGTGTTCAACCTAATTCAATAACTAGAGGCAGTATCAGGAAAGCTAATGATCACTTTTTCATACAAAGGGCTAAGAACTTAGGCATTTGAAATATCAAGCCGAATAAAGCATTAAGAAAGAGGTCATCATAAAACTGCAGGCAATAGAGTTGTATTGACAGAGATGCTTGTGAAATTGCATTCTATCTCATTTATTTTCTTTAAACAGTTTAGGAATAAAATGAAAAAGTTGGTCGGCTTTTTTTCAGATGCTCTATTTTACAAGGTATTTTGCAATCTCTCAAAAACTCTCATTTGGAAAACTGAGAAAGCTCATACAACCACAAACGGTCAAGTGTGTATTAGCTCAGGAAACAAATCAGTTATTTATAGAGGAAGTTCTGTTGAAGATGAGGTCTCTAATGAAAAAGGAAATGCCCACAAATATAAACAGTTTGTCAAACAGGATACTTAGTACAACTTAAAACCATTCCTGGCACAAAAGGATTTTCTGACAGTTGATTTTGTGGTTCTGTTTGCTACGTTGTAGCTTAGCTTCTCAGGAGCAGAGGATCTGTGTGCTATTCCTTTTTTCTTAATGTTCTTGGCTTTCATATGGTAAAATTAATCAGTGTTTTACAAGTTATGGAAAGCATAGTACTTCTAATCATCGATGTGTTTCTGGTTATGTCTAGATTCAGACATTTTTATTTTTAGAATACAAAATTGGGATCACACAGTTTTATCTCCTCTATTTCATTTAATGTTTATAGCATTAGAATTTCCAAACCATTAAGTATACCTCAGTAATTTTTAATGGAGTCATAATATCTGTCCCACCATAGACTTTATCATACGTGTTTACCATTCCCCAGCATTAGACATAGAGGCTCTCCCTGTCCCCTTTTCAGTATTTAAAAAGCCTACATTTAGTGTGATATGTCACATTTCCCCATCACAGATTCCTTGAAGTGAAATTACTGAATTAAGTATTTGATGGTTTTAGAAATATTGACCTTGCCAAACTCCTCCAGAAAGGTTGAAAATTTACAGTCTTAATGATATTTCTTGAGAGCACCAGTCTCCCAACACCAATGCCAGCACTGATGGTGAGGTTTATTAGTTTTATGATTTTGATAGGTAAGTGCAGTAAGTCATGGTTCTCCCAAGAAACAGAACCAATAGGAGATAGAAAGATGATAGATAGATAGATAGATAGATAGATAGATAGATAGATAGATAGAAGATATAAATTAATTATAAGGAATTGGTTCATGGGAGCCATCAATTCTCAAGATCTTCAGGTAAAGTCGGGAGACCCACGAGAACCAATAGTATAGTTCCCGTCTTGAGTCTGAAAGCCTGGGGATAAAGCTTGAAACCAAGGGGATGTGCCCTGACCGGGAATCCAACCATGACCTCCTGGTTCATAGGTTGATGCTCAACCACTGAGCCACACTGGCTGGGCAAGATCTTATTGATCAAGAAGGCCCCACTTGAGAAGATGGGAGAACTAATCCTCAAATCTATCTGAAGGAAGCCTGGAATTAAGGTGTCTTTTATTGTCAAAGGAAGGGAAGATTTTTTGTGGGGTTTTTTTTTCTGGCTCCTGTAATAATTTTCAAAATCATCATTTTGGGGGCAGTTTGGAGGGTTTCACTTTTCTTCTTATGTATCCCATATATTTTTAAATTTATTTAATTATTCTAGAATGAGATCTCCAGGGAGCCTTGTGTTGTTCAATACATGAAGTTATGATTTTTTGGCTCTGCTCACTTTGTTCTTTGTTAGAATTTTCTTCTCAGTTATAGAACTTGATTTAAGATATATGTACATAAAAAAATAGCCCCATTAACAGTGATTAATGGCACACATCCAGTGCAGGTCTATAGGATAGAAGTGTCATTTTTGTCAAAGTACATATCCTGGTTGTCTGACACTTTAAACCAATGGAATACATGGGAAATAGACATGGCTACCAAGATTTTCCCTGTCTCTTTGCCTGTGTAATATATTTCCTAGAAACCATACTTCTCCGTGTACTGTGCCCTAACACAGACCATTTTACTCTACTGCTCCTATGGACTTGGTGAACTACAGCCTTGGAAACAATGGATAAAATAATTAGTGCTGAGTGGAGGGATGGCCTGCTGGCAGAAGGAAATAACTGGCTAGCTCACAAAGGAATCCTGGGAGCTGCCCAGCTTTCTAGTTGGTAGAGATTCTGGCCCTATTAGCTAAAGGAATTCCACATGAGGTAACTTGTTTCTTCATGGAAAATTAAGGTACAAAGTCAGAACAGTTTTAGGCAGCATGACCAGAATGACACTGGTGTGTCTAACTTATCCACAGACTCATAGCTGCTCTCTCACACACACTGGAAATTTTATTCTGCTTTAAAAAAAGAGCAACTGATGATATTTTATTTGAATATCTGACAAATTATCAGAAGGCAGAAGAAGCAATGAGGCAAATCGCTTGGCATAATTCTGTTCAATCCTAGAAAGAGAAATGACAAGATCCAGCAGAGAACAACCTTCATCAAATGGAGGTTTGAAAGACAGGAAATCCTGAACATAATCAGATTATGTGTGTACACTAAAATTTTGGAAGATCAATTTTGACACACTCAGCTAAAAAAATTGGATAATATTCATGACCAAAGATTCTTAAAGGAGTGACATACCAGAGGAATGAAAAAAAAATTCAGATGGAACGGTTGAAAATAATTTTAAAGAGGCAAAATAGTCATCAAAATCAATATTGTTGTATGCATTCTTTCTGGTGGGTTCAGATATAACAGGGACAAACATAATGAAAGAGAGCAGAAACCTATAATAAATAGAAAAAGCATGGCTAATATAAGAAAAAGGGAAGCTGAAACCTAACATGAAGTGAGAGTTGCTAAAAATGATAAAATAACAACTGGAGGAAAGAAGAAGCCATTTAAAGTTTGTGTTCAGATTAAAAGTACACTCAACGGTGGAGAAAAGTTCTACTACAGGAACACACCTAATATTAGAAGAAGAAAAGATGATTAAGTCTTATTTTGCTTTAATTTTTTCTCTCAAATAGAATTTTTATGTGGATGGAAAAAAGACTAAAGGCAAAAGACTAGTGCAGCAATTAAAAAAAAAGGTGAGGTGATTATGAGAATACCTAGGTGTTCTAAATAACTTCACATTTCTCTTTCTGCTTGAATGACACTATTCAAATATTAGAGAACTAGAGGCCTGGTGCACAAAATCTATGCATGAGGGGGGAGGGGGCGGTGTCTCACAGCCCAGCCTGCACCCTCTCCAATCTGGGACCCCTTGAGGGATGTCCGACCACCCATTTAGGTGGTCGGACATCCCTCTCACAATCCAGGACTGCTGGCTCCCAACCGTTCACCTGCCTGCCTGCCTGATTGCCCCTAACCTCTTCTGCCTGCCAGCCTGATCACCCTCTAACCACTCCCCTGCCAGCTTGATTGATGCCTAACTGCTCCCCTGCTGGCCCGATTGCCCCTAAATGTCCTCCCCTGCTAGACTGGTTGCCCCTAACTATCCTCCCCTGCAGGCCTGGTCCCCCCCAACTGTCCTCCACTGCAGGCCTGGTCCCCCCCCAACTGCCCTCCCCTGCTGGCCTGGTTACCCCTAACTGCCCTCCCTGCTGACCTGATCGCCCACAACTTCCCTCCCCTACAGGCCTGGTCCCCCACAACTGCCCTCCCTTGCAGGCCTGGTCCCCCCCAACTGTCCTCCACTGCAGGCCTGGTCCCCCCCAACTGCTCTCCCCTGCAGGCCTGGTTTCCCCCAACTACCCTCCCTGAAGGCCATCTTGTGGTGGCCATCTTGTGTCCACATGGGGGCAGCCATCTTTGACCACAAGGGGGCGGCCATCTTGTGTCTTGGAGTGATGATCAATTTGCATATTACTCTTTTATTAGGTAGGATGTGATGAGCTGTCAATGAGGAATGTGGCATGCAGAACAGTTTGATAATAGAAAACAAATAGAAAATAAGCAAATTGTTCCCAGTTTAAGAAATTGGATTCTCACTCTTCCTGATTCTGCAAAAAAGCAAAAAATAAAATAAAATAAATTTTAAAAATCCTAAAATATCTTATTAAATTGATTCCTTAGGAACCCTTAGAAAAAAGAAAGTGGTGATTGAACCAAAAGATAACATATACTCTTATACCCATTTTCCTTAAAATGTGTGTAGCACTGTAATCAAGAAAATGCTATAGACATTATAATCGATGATATATTTTCCCATGATTGTCTTAAGGACAAGATAGTGAAGTATGACTGGATATGGTTGAGTTGTTTTGTGCTTTGTTAAAATACATTTATTCAAAGAGTATGGATTTAATAGTTTGTTTTGAATTCTAAAGGTAAAAAGAAATATTGAAAAATAGTAGTAAGTCAGGAGGAGAATGGCCATGATGATTAGGCGGATGTCAAATGATATCATGTAGTGGGTCACGGATAGAAACAGGGTTTGTCTGTGGGAGAGAAGTCTTAGGGGGTACAAATAGCTTTCTTCAAGCCTTTGAAAAATTGGCGTAACAAGAAGGGAAACTGGAACAGTCAACTGAGAAAGTCAGCATTGATTGGAAGCTAATTAAGTGACCTCTAAAGTTCCCCTCCCTTCCATGTTTTTTAATTTTATTTTCTTTTATAGTCCTGAAATGTGGATGTATATTTTTTTCAATTTTCTTTTAAATATAACCTACTATATTCAATCGTACACTAAATAAAAATGCATATTTTGTATACTTTTTCAAAATTTACTTTAAACTTTAGAATTTTGCTCAATAGATAATAAATAAATAAATATGATTGACCAGTTTGCTTTAAGATCTAGTTGTTGCTAAATATCACCTAGGATATAACTGATAATTCAAAAACTGACTTCTCCTAAGGAAAAAAAGACAACCCAAGACACTCATATAAAAAAGAAATGTAATAGTATTTTAAGATATAATATAAAAGCATATAAAACTTTTTTAAGATAAGAATTTCAATTTGCTTGACATCACTATTTATGTTGTGAGAAATCTTCTGCATTCTCCAACTTTCTTATCAGTGGTGCTATTCCTCTAAGTGTTCAAACTAGGAAATTTGAAATCATCTTTGGCAGCTCCCTCTTGCCCACTTTTCATATCTTTTTAGTCACAGGGTAGTTGATCCTTTTGATAACACTTAAAACCTGTTCTCTCCTGTCCTTTTCTATTTTGTTGGCTTAATTCAAGTCCTCATGATCTTGAACCCAGTCTACTGCACTAGCCTCAATGTCAGTTATCATATTATTTATTCCCCATTTTAATCCTGTCTCTGTTCCATCATCAAAGTCCATTCTAAAACAAGATCTGCTGAAAACATTTCAGAGACTCTCTGAGGAAAAAATCCAAACTCCTATACACAGCAAGAAATGTCCTTAATGTGCCAGCCCCTACCTGTATTTTCCCAACCTTTATTAGCCACTCATGCATGATCGATCGGTCCTGGATCTATATGCTTCAAACTATGGAACTTAGAGAGTGTCTCAGAGTCATAAAGTCTTAAGATAGACATGGTTCATCTTCCTTATGTTCAATTTCATTTAAATATCTATGGTTTAAAAAAAAAGTAGTTTACCTGGTAAATAACTTAAAGTACAATTTTTATTCTAGGCCCTTAATAATATGCCCCATGATATTTGAATGGGAGTATACAAACAGGGCAGATCCAGATTATAGGCAGACTCTAAAGAGGGAGGAGGGATGAGTAGGTGGAGCACAGGAGACTTCTAAGGGAGTGAAAATACTCTGTATGATACAATAATGATGGACATATGTCATCAAACCCATAGAAAATACCTAAAGTAAACTATAACATAAATTATGGACTTTGGGTGATTATGACATGCCAATATAGTTTTATCAGTTTTAACAGATGAGGGATATTGATAATGGGGAAGGCTGTGCATATATAGGGCAGGAGGTAGAAGTAAAATCTCTATACTTTCCCCTCAATTGTGCTGTGAACCTAAAACTTCTATTTTAAAAAGTGTTAGTAAAAAAATAAGTATATAGAGCATTTATAATTTTATATATTGGACATACTTCTGACAGAAGAGAAGTAGGGTGTAAGCATAATTAGAAGCATTTTACACAGACCAGCTTCTGACTTATGTATATTCTTGTTTTTCCTCCAAAAATCAATGGCACACAAGGAAAGCAGTCCTGAGAGGGAAGTTCCTAGCATTACAGGCCTACTTCAAAAAGCAAGAAAAATCTCAAACAATCTAACCCTACACCTAAAAGTACTAGAAAAAGAACAGCAAACATAGCCCAAAGTAGAAGGGAGGAAATAGTAAAGATTAGAGTGGAAATAAATTACGTAGAGACTTAAAATCAAGACAAAAGATCAATGAAACAACAAAGAACTGGTTCTTTGAAAAGGTAAGCCCTAGCCAATTTGGCTCAGTGGTGAGAGCATCCGTCCATGGACTGAAGGGTCTCAGGTTCGATTCTGGTCAAGGGAATGTACCTCAGTTGCAGGCTCGATTCCTGGCCCTGGTCAGGGCAAGTATGGGAAGCAACCAACGGATGTGTCTCTTTCACATTGAAGTTACTGTCTCTCCTCCTCCCTGCTACTCTCTCTAAAAATCAATGGAAAAAATATCCTTGGAAAAGGATTAACAAAAAAAGAAATAAAAGAGAAGATTCACGCATCTTTAACCAGATTCATCAAGAAAAAAAGAGAAAGGACCCGAATACACAAAATCAGAAATAAAAGAGAGGATGTAACTACACCACAGAAATACAAAGAATTATAAGAAAATACTATGAATAACTACACTGAGTGGCCAGATTATTATGATCTCTGAACGCATAATAATCTGGCCACTCAGTGTATATCCTATATAATAAAAGGCTACTATGCAAATTGTCCCCTCGACCAGGAGTTCAACCAGCAGGCAGGCCCACCAGCTGCCCATGTCCCCTCCCCCTGGCCAGGCTTGCTGGACCCCACCCATGCACGAATTCATGCACCAGGCCTCTAATACACACACACACACACACACACACACACACACACACACACACACACACACACTGAGTGGCCAGATTATTATGCATTCAGAGATCATAATAATCTGGCCACTCAGTGTATATGCCAACAAATTGGACAGCCTGGGCAAAATGGATAAATTCTTAGAAATATACAATCTACCAAAACTGAATCAGGAAGAGTCAGAAAACCTGAATAGATGAATTACAACTAATGACATTAAAGCAGTAATCAAAAATCTCCCAGCAAACAAAATTCCTGGACGGGGTGTCTTCACAGATGAATTTTACCAAACATTCAAAGAACTAACACCTATCTTTTTCAAACTATTTCAAAAAATTCAAGATGAAGGAAGACTTTCAAGCTCTTTTTCCGAGGCCAGCATTATCCTAATTCCAAAACGAGGCAAAGACACTATAATAAGGTTGGTATAATTTGCAAATCCATAAACGTGGTGTATCACATAAACAAAATGAAGGATAAAAATCACGTGACCTATCAATCAATGCTTTTTCAGAGAAAAGGCATTTGATGAAATGCACCACCCATTTATGATAAAAATTCTCAGCAAAGTGAGAATAGAGGAGTCGTACCTCAACATAATAAAGGCCATATATGACAAACCCACAGCCAACTTCATATTCAATGGGAAAAAACTACAAACATTTCTCTAAAGATCAGGAACAAAACAGGGATATCTGCTTTCACCACTCTTACTCAGGATAGTACTGGAAGTCCTAGCCACAGCAATCAGACAAGAATAAATAAAAGGCATTCAAATTGGAAAGGAAGAAGTAAAACTGTAATTATTCACAGATGACATGATATTGTATATTAAAAAACATAAAGTCTTCACCAAAAAATTACTAGATTTAATAAATGAATTTGGCAAAACAATCTACAGATTCAAAGCAGTTCCTATTAAAATACCAATGGCATACCTCACAGACCTAGAACAAATATTCCAAAAATTTATATGGAACCACAAAAGACCCCAATTAGCCTCAGCAATCTTGGAAGTGGGCAAAGGCAGGGAGGGAGTTCAATGGGCACAGAAAAAGAGTTTGCTTGAGGTGATAGGTGCACGATGCAAAGGGCAGATGATGTTTTATTTAACTGTACTATATGATTTTGAAAACCAGTGTCACCCCAATAAACTAAATAAATCTATAATAATAAAAGCATAATATGCTAATTAGACCAGACAGCCGAACAACCTTCCGGACGAAGCTGCCATGGTGGGGGCCAAGGCAGAGGTGGTTAGGGGAGATCAGGCAGGCAGGCGAGCAGTTAGGGGTAATCAGGCAGGCAGGCAAGTGGTTAGGGGCGATCAGGCAGGCAGGCAAGTGATTAGGGGCGATCAGGCAGGCCAGCGAGTGGTTAGGGGCAATCAGGAAGGCAGGCGAGTGGTTAGGGGTGATCAGACAGGCAGGCAGAGGGGTTAGGGGTGATCAGGCAGGCGAGTGATTAGGGGCTGTCAAGCAGGCAGGCAAGTGGCTAGGGGCAATCAGGCAGGCAGGTGAATAGTTAGGGGTGATCAGGCAGGCAGGCAGAGGCAGTTAGGGGTGATCAGGCAGGCAGGCAGAGGGGTTAGAGGCGATCAGGCAGGCAGGCAGGCAGGCAGACGAGCGGTTTGGAGCCAATGTTTCCAGATTGTGAGAGGGATCCCGGATTGTGAGAGGGTTCAGGCCAGGTTGAGGGACCCCTCCCCTCCCCATGCATGGAATTTTGTTCATTGGACCTCTAGTAAATAAATAAAACCTCAAAAAAATAAAATAAATATAAGACAACAGTCTTAACTAATTGCAACTACAATATCTTAGTTTTGTAAATTTTATAAAAACTAATGACCAGGTGAGCATATTGCTAGGGCCACTCCCAGGCCTTGAAAAGGAAATATGTGGCCCTGAAACTTAAGCTTCATTAGCTTCCGGTATATTTACTGCTGGTTCATTATAAGAAAGACCACATCTACTGGTATCTGATTATATACATAGGGTGGGCAAAAGTAAGTATACAGTGGTTCATATGGAAGATAATACAGTAATTAATAAATGATAATATAACCATAAACTCTGTGTTTTGCATCCTCAGAACTCTAAGCCTAGTTTTGCTCACCCCGGTATATTTGGAGTCTAGGGAATGGTAGAAAACATATCCCTACAGTGTGTATTTCAGTGATTAAAGCCATTCCAAGAAGTTTTTCCTTCATTGATCCACCATATCCTACATGAGAATACATGAGAAGGAAGATGGGAAGTTATGATGAATTTTTAAGCTGAAATAGATAAAATTAAAGAAATTATTCTTAGCAATAAGCCTTTCAAGCTGCAACTTCAGATCAATAGAATTACCCGTTCATTTTTTGCCATTAATGGTTCTAAGCGGAAAAGCACTGCTCTAGACATATTCAATCATTAGCTCTTTCCAGAACATGCCAAGGTATTTCACACTTTACCCTTTGTTCTTTTTTGGAAGAGCATTTCCTTTCTCTGTGCCAAATAAACCTTGACTCAATTTTAAAGGTCGAGTCAAAGGTTGTTTATTTTATGAGACCTTCTCAGAACACCTCAAGCACAATTAATTGCATCTCTTTCTTTTCCTGTAACACCTTTCACCTCGATTTTATTATTTATAAGATGTCTTATAGTTAAATATTTAGTTATCTTTCAGTAAGGTCAGAATTTCTATGAAGGCAAGGTCTTATTCTTTTTTTAAATCCTGGAACCTTCCCCCACCAGTGTTGTGTGGTAAATGTTTAACAATTGACTCGCTGGGACAGGGGACAGCTGATTTACTAATGCTGTAGCATTAGTAAATTTCCATTTACTAATGCTGTAGCATTAGTAAATTTCCACGTTGTAAATGCTCCACTGTGACAGGTTTCAAACTACCAATGTGACATCCCTGAACCCACAGGTGAAAAGACGTGCATAGTAGCACATCATTATGTGGCTTTTCCACCACATGGATGCAGTAGATGCATGGGAAGTAATAAAATGTAGTAAAATAATTAGAAAGTGGTATGAGTTTGGAGTATTTATTACCTTTGCTTTTAATATAATCAGTTTAATGTTAAGTCTATAGAATTTCATTTTAATAATGGCTTTATATCACAACCGGTTTACAAAATTCTGGAATATTTGACATTCAGTTCTTATGAGCTTGTACAAGCCAGTGCCAGCACACCACTGTCTGTGGCTCCTTAGATAAATGTTGACATTATCAGAACAATCATATTCAAAGGATTCTAGAAAAAAATTATACTGGCAGTAGAGAAGGGACACTAATACTTCCCTCAAGTTGATACTGATGTTATATCCTCAGATAACCTATTGCATTTGTAGTGTGAAAATCCTGCTTCTGAGAAATGCCGAATGAGATCATTATTCATTACTTAGGAAGCCTGTTTGTCCTGTTGTCTTTAGCTTTTATACATCCTCACTCATTTTGTTCTCCTACTAATATCCTCGAACCCAGCCAGTTTTTAGTAACTCACATTTAAAAACCATTTTGCTTATGACCTGCCATAAAAGTCATGCATTTCTTCAATTCATAAAAATCCTCAGAATGTGTAGTCCAGAGGGGCAAATCACAAACAGAGTATTGCAAAGGCTATGGACCATTTCCTAAATTTCCTCCAAGAGTGACTTTCCCCCTCATATAGATAAGAGGTGAAAGAAAACAACTATGACCTTCCGCTCTCAGAATCCCTGCAAAAGGATCTTTCATTGAGGAGATGACGAAGAAAATAGACGTGGTAGCCAGAACTGTTAGCATTTCCTCTGATAAGCTTTTGACTAGGCCAGCATTGCATGAGGCCACGAGCCACCAGCTGTCCTCACTGTCCCGTTGGAGAGCAGTGGCCTGAGACTAAGCACAGTCCTGGCGTGTCCCGAGAATGATGTCCTGCTTTCCCTCGACATGAAGTAAAATGTTTCTGGGAGATTTCAGAACAACTTTTAACTTTGATTGCAAATGTTCACACCTCTGTTTGCTCTGTCACATGATAAATACCTGTCTTTGACAAATAGAGCCAAATCATGAAAAATAATTAGAAATTTTCTTTTGCTAAAGCTATAACGTTTGAGTGTGATTTTAATTTTTTAAAATATATTTTTTGATTTTTTACAGAGAGGAAGGGAGAGGGATAGAGAGTTAGAAACATCGATGAGAGAGAAACATCGATCAGCTGCCTCCTGCACACCCCCTACTGGGGATGTGCCCGCAACCAAGGTACGTGCCCTTGACCGGAATCGAACCTGGGACCCTCCAGTCCACAGGCTGACACTCTATCCACTGAGCCAAACTGGTTAGGGCAGTGTGATTTTAATTTAAAAATCCCATTTAAGTTTTCTTTTACCATTTTACATGAGAGGTAAATCAGTCATGTCATGAACCAAAGTTATATAACACTAGAGGCCCAGTGCATGATTGAATCATGCACGTGTAGGGTCTCCTACGCTTTCGCTTTTCGCGGTGGAGCTGGATGCCTGTCCGCTGGTGCACCAGGCCTTTCAGAAGCCTCCATCTCGGCGGAGGCTTCTGAAAGGCCTGGTGCCGGAGCAGACAGGCACCCAGCTCCCCCGCTTTTGATGGTCCGCAGCTGCTGAGGGGGGCTACCCTGCTGTTGAGAGGCGCAGGGGGTGGGACTCCAGCCCCCTTCACCTCTCAAGGGCTGCTGAGGGGGGCTGCCGCAGACACCTGGCTACCCTGCCATTGAGAGGCACAGCTGGGTGTCCGCGGCAGGCCCCCTCAGCGGCTGCGGATCTGGCCGTTGAGAGGCGCAGGGTAGCCCCCCTCAGTGGCAGCAGATCCGTGCCTCTCAATGGCCGGATAGGCCACCCCGAGTCCCGCCCCCCAGCCTCCCGCCGCCCAATCGTGGGCGTAGCGGAGTGATGGTAATTTACATGTTACTCTATTATTAGATAGGATGTGTATAACAAGTTGTGCTGTAGTGCCTACAGCACTAAATTGGGTAGATTTCAAAACACTGTATGACAGCCTTTAGGTATTTGAAGTCAAGGGAAAGCGAGACTAAACACATCCGAAAATTAAGGGCATACATTTAAACATGTTTCAATAAATTAGGGGTGATTATATGAATTGTAAGTCCATATTCTATGTTTCCAAAGCACAGCAAGTTGCTTTCATTTCTGAGTTTTATTAAGAAACAAAGAGATGTTGGTGAGATCAGGGTCACCCTAGGAACACTGTCATAGTATCTCATCCATAAAAATTTGCCTGTAGCAGGTCACAAACAAAATAGTTTTTAAATGTGAGTTACTAAAAACTGGCTGGGTTCAGAAGTAGATGATGGTAGAACAAAATGAATGAGGATGTATAAAAGCTCAATGCAACACGGCATGCAGGCTTCCTAAGTAATGAAGAATGATCTCATTCAGCATTTCTCAGAAGCAGGAGTTCCACACAGAAGACCCTGGGGTGGATCAAAGGAACCATGTAAATATGAGCACACATCTGTCCTTCTTTTAAAAGAAGAGGAAATGCTTGACAACACAAAGGCCGTATTAGAACAGTAGTCTTCTTCTCAGAAATCAGATGATCTTTGAGGCCTTTTTCACTGACTCTTGTTTGCCCTGAGTAGACATAGTTATGAATCGTTTGTTTCCCCCTGAGTCCCAAAATATTTGGAAATAGGAAAATTAGTGTTCACTTTGTTCAAATGGATTTTTGATGGGCTAAAATTGAAATGAAAGATTTTAGGTCAAAGATATTGTCAGATATTAAAACCACCAGAAAGTGAACACTTTAATTGGTATCCACTCCGTAATAGAAAGGAACTTTGCCTGACTTATCTGAATATACCTGCCCAGCTCTTGTACTACTTGTATGAGGAACCTTCTATAAATCTTCCGTATAAATAAATCTAGATTTGCACCCTGGAAACGCCTTTCATTCAACTGGAATATATTAATCTTTACTTCTGAAATGTTATAAATACAGTATTTAATAAGCATTAGACACAGTAATGATTTTCATAGTACTAAGTTCTTTATTGTGATAACTGATTTACTTCTTTCTCTTTCCCACTAGACTGTAAATTGCTCGAAAACAAAATCCAGAAATTATTTGATTTTGGATTCTCAGCATTGTGCACAATTACTTTTACTTGATGAATGAATGATTTCTTAGAAAGAATGGGCAATGTGTTTTATTGAATTACACATGTTAATATACATAGAACAAATCTATTAACTGTGCAGCAAACAAAAGCAGTAGTTTTCTGTAGAGAATGAGACAGAGAAGGGATATCCGAAAGCCTTTACTTTCTGCTTTGAATTCTTCTGATTGTGTTTATCACAAACTTGCTTTACTACTTTCATAATAGAAATGGTTATGTTCCCCAAATGTGTCACCTTAAAGCTTTGTAGATGGAAACACTTGTCAAATACTTAATTCTGTTACATTTATGTTGGTGTCTCCACTAAATTATGTTACCACTTTATTTTCTGAAGAAGAGAAATGTAACTTGAACAAGTTTTTAATTAAAACATGTCGTTTTTTTCTTTTTTAAAATCTTAATTATTGAAAGTATTACATATGTCCTCTTTTGCCCCCCATTTACCCCTTCTAGCACCCCCCAATGCCTTCACCACCCTATTTTCTGTGTCCATGGGTTATGCATACGTGCACACAAGTTCTTTGGTTGATCTCATCCCACCCACCCACCCCGCCCCTTTTCCTCTGAGATTCCACAGTCTGTTCCATGCTTCTATGTCTTTGGTTCTATTTTGTTCACCAGTTTATTTTGTTCATTAGATTCCACATATGAGTGCGATCACGTGATGCTTATCTTTTTCTGACTGGCTTATTTCGCTTAGCATAATACTCTCCAGGTCCCTCCATGCTGTCTCAAAGGGGGAAAACAAAAACAAAAACAAAAAACCCATGTCATTTCTAGTTCTTTTCTCATTTCTTGGATTCTCTTGATAGTTCTGTGTCCATTTCCCTTTCTTTCAATTTCCTCATTTAGTCATCAGCACCTTAATACGTGGCAAACAACAACAATAACACGCAGACACAAAAGGAACAGTATTGTTTACATCCTGACAGATTTCACTCCATGTTTTTCCTCATTCATTGAAACACTATTATGTTCAGAACATTTACCTTTGAGAATGGACCCTTTATATGTCTTAACATATTAGTATGTTGTGTATATATACACAACGTTCCTCATCTATAAAACTAGAAAATAATTTATTTTAAATTTCTCTATTCTTCCTCTCACGAAAGTGTTATTGTCAGTTTATCTGCTTATAATATGGCTTATGGTTTCCATTCATAAAGGCTTTTTCTGTTTAGATTTGGTAAGGCAAAAAGAAAACAAGTGGGGCTAAACAGACTTGGTTTTGTACCTAATAAAGCTACTTTTTTATCTTTGAATTGAATTCCATTGATACTAGTAGCAATTAACTGACTTATTTTTTTTTAGACTAAAACACTTTCTTCCCTGAGCAATGAGCCATACTCTCCTTCAATTCTGAGAATTCTCCCAGGTATCTAAACTTACCTTGACTCCATTTCCCACCCTTTATTCATCACGTCTAATATAAAACCCCTTGTTTATTTATTGTTCCTTCACAATACATCTCACATTGGACCTTTTCTTCCCATTCCAACTACTACCACTTAAAACCATGATCTGAAATGTTGAAATACAAATAATTTCCAAGGCTCACTGGCCCCCTTCAATTTTTCTTTACATTGGGGTCAGCTTGGTCTTTTTTCCCTGTTGCCCTTCTCCTGGTGACTGGTTTACTGCTTATTTCTAAATAAAACTTGATTTCCCTTAGCCTAACTGTCAGTGTCCCTGGATACCTTTTCAGCTTAGTCTGTAACTGTGAGGCATTCCATTTGTTCCAGTCTAGTTGCTATACTTGTTATTATTCCCCTTCAAACTTCTTAGTCTTTCCTTTCTCTACACATTTGCTTATACCATTTGTTTTTAATAAATTGCCTTCAGTCTTCCTTTCTACCTCCCTGTTAAAACCTCTTCTATACTCTGGGGTTATATTCTATGATGACCTAGAAGCCTCACTTCATTTTTATAGTAGGTAGGCCCTCTCTCCTATGAATAACTTTCTATTTACCTAAAAACTCTTTTTGCACTTCTCATTGATGTAGCCTTTTCTCTCCTTATTACTTTATTCACCTATCATGTGCCAGGTAGTGTGCTGATGTTGAGGGAATAATGCAAAACAAGAAGCACTTGCTTCTTGCCTGTGGGACAGGGTTGGTAGTAAAGTATATTCATAGATGTTTAAAATTCAGATGGCTCAAATATACATCTGCTTGTGATTGTTAAGCAGCCTTTAATAAGCTGAGATGGGTCATACTTATAAAGACATAGATAGATAGACAGATAAACTGATAGATGATATATATATATATATATATATATATATATATATATATATATATATATATATATAAAAGATTTATTGATCATCTGTTTGGTTCCAGGCACAGTGTGGTGGGAAGTTCTTTATAAACTACCAGACCCTGGAGGGTTCTTACTCTTACACACTCCAGCCACCACCTCAGCCCCCAGCCCCTGCAGGCTCTACACACACATGCACACACAACACAGATACACATTCCCTCATACATGGATCCAGTTCTCTGTATTGGACTCTTTTTTCTGTCTGTATTTTCTTAAGCTGATTATTGAGTAAATAAGAGAATCATTCAGGACTTTGGAGGAAGTGGAAATTCTGGCCTGTGTTCCATAAAAAACATTCTCTGTCCTCTGGGATCATCAGTGGAGGAAGCAGACATTAATCCTTTAAGCCTGCCAAGGGACAGAGTGATGAATTTTTGGTAGCCTGTGGTGAATAGTGAGAATGAGAGATTGTTCTTGACCACTCCAGCTTGAGTAGAAAAACTGGATAAAGATAGAATGAAAGACAATATGACCAAAGAAGAGAAAGCCATTTAGTTCACTTATTCATTCATTTGTTCGTTCATTCATTCAATAAGTATTTAGTAAGCACCTTTTATATGCCAAGCACTCTAGTAGACATTGGAGGTATGGCAATAGCCCCTAACATCAGTCTTGGTGATAGTAAAAAGAGAAAAGGTACAGAGATGAAAAGGGGAGATTAAAGAGAGAAGAGAACTGAGGACTTTGATCTTAATCAAGACTATCCTATGACTGTAAAACTAAAGGATTTTCAGGGTATAACTTGAGGAGCTCCAATAGGACCATTTATGAAACTATTATCTCATTTTATTGAGTGGTACCTCGCAGTTCATATTTCAAATATGACTTACAAATATAGCTTTCAGAATGGATACCTGTGACTCATGAAGAGCCTGTTCTCTATGCTGTTGCTAAACTTTCAATTCTGACACACACATTTTTTTCATTAAGACAAGTTACTGTTCTCACAGAGTTGGTTAACCATCTACCAAACTGTGTGAACTGCATTTAGACCACCATTGGAAGAATGTGTTCTAGAGTGAACTATAATACATCAGGTACTTTCCCATAATTCCATGTTAAAGGTTAGGTAGGAAGAAGCACCCCTCGAAACTTTTAACTTTTCAAGTTAAAATGTACCAGGGTCATCCGTGAGGGCCAGTGGGATGCCTGTTGCTTTGTCGCCTGAAGGAGAGCTGAAGCTGTTTGTTTATATTGTGTTGCCACTGCAGCAGTAAGTCAGGGATACTTGATCCTCCCATGGCATGAATGCAGGGGGTGATCGCAGGCAAAATAACTAGTCAGAGCGGTAGTACATACTCTTTTAAACTCTGTGGCTGTTGATAAATAAACTTATATGATAAAAGCATCAAGTCATGGACATGACCCCAGTGATGTGGATGGCTGTTAACTAGATATAAAATGTACAAATGGATGTGTGCCCTTGGATGTGAATTTACCCCAGGATAACGTTTCTCAGTGTGCGGTTCTCAGGTGATTTGCGTCACCTGAAAATCCTGATTCCTAGGCCCTGCCTATCGAGATTCTTATTCCTCAGGTCAGAGTGCATGCCCTCAGAGTCAGCACTTTGAACAAGTCCTCAGAGGATACTAATCCAAAGTGAAGTTTGGAAGCTATGGACCTAGAAGGAAAAGAAACTCTTCCCATCAGTCAATGTAGCTGTATTGTTAATAGAAATAAAAGTGTAATTATTAAATATTTAACAGTACAGAATAGGTATGATACACTGAAAGACAACATAAAACATATTTATTGTGAGTATTTATAATCTGCCCTACCCAGTGTTTATCCTGTGCATCCTGGGCTTTCTATGTTTACTTAGAAAAAGAAAGCAACATAGAGAGAGACCTAGCAAAGAACCCGGTCCTGAATGGGAAAGGGAACTCTTTTTTACACGTCTCTGAGAGTCATCTTCGTCTGACCTTGTCTGTTGTGAGAGCCAGATGTCCTTGCAGGAAGTCCCATGTGGGCTTTCTGGAATGCAATTTCATTCTCTGCCTGCTCTCCCTGCCCTTAAATACCTGGAGTTAATGGAAGCTCTGGTCGCCAGCTGAGTTTCTAGAACAGTTCCCTCTGCTGTCCCAGGACCTGCACAGAGATGCCACAGGACATGCCATTAGGGAACTGGAGACGGGGGATTTCCATAGCAGCGTAGTACGACTGAGCTTCTGGCAGAGCCTCTTCAAGAGAGGTGTTGAAAGAAAAGCTGAGATTTATGTTACTCAATACCTTCGCCTCAAATAGTGTTTGCTTTGGGTTCTTGGGTGTGAAATGCAACTTTTGCCCTTCTAAAAAGTAGCAGACACTCTTACGTCTTGCACCTTATCGTTGCTTTAAGTCAACTAAAAAAGAAAATGCAAGTGTACATTCATACAAATAATTTAAGAGGGTTTAAATCATTTTATAAAATAGTCACATTGAAGTTCTTTTCAAAAGAAGTGTCCTAAAGCACATTTATATCAACTCAGTAAAAATCCCCACAGTTCATGGAGCAAAATTGTGTTATTCAGAATTCATGCTAATGCAAATGACAGAAACCCAATACAAAGTGGCATGGCATAAGCCTTAAAGATGCTGTAAGTTAATTATTTTTGAATGACTGGCTTCAGGGATTGCTAACTCCAGGGGTTCCAGGTGTCACAGCACTCTCATTTTCTTCATCTAGGAGTTGAGCCCATGTCATAGCAGTCAGTCCTTCAGTCATTTCATCACTGCAAGGTGCTTCCCTCAAGGTGGCAACATGATGGCTGCTGGCTGCAGACTCTCATCCTATCAGCCTACAGATGAAAGAACTTTTCTCTTTTCAAAAGTTCTAACAAAAGTCCTAAACAGGAATCTCATTAGCTTCATGGAGTCAGTGTCCATCCCTGAGCCTATGGATAAGGGAGCAGATAACACTGATTGTCCAGGTCATAGGTCCATTCTTAGGACAAGGAAAAGTGAGCTCAGTTATAGCTAAATTACATGGATCTCAAAGAAATTTTTAAAGTACTGTTACCAGAAGAAGAGGCAATAAATGCTGAGCAGGAAACTAGCATCTATTCTATTACATCGGTACTTCATAATAGCTAAAGAGTACGTTAAAATCTATGTGAATTCAATCTTGGAGATTAGGAAATGTAGAAGTAGCAGTAGGCATTTTGTCACCCATTCTTCTGATTACTGTCTTCTAAGATCTGGCCATTTTTAGCTGGGATCCTTTTAATCTCTTCTTGCCTTAAACTATTTGAACAGTATGCTACACCCATGGTCGGCAAACTGCGGCTTGCAAGCCACATGCAGCTCTTTGGACCCTTTAGTGTGGCTCTTCCACAAAATACCATGGCCTAGGCGAGTCTATTTTGAAGAAGTGGCGTTAGAAGAAGTTTAAGTTTAAAAAATTTGGCTCTCAAAAGAAATTTCAATCGTTGTACTGTTGATATTTGGCTCTGTTGACTAATGAGTTTGCCGACCACTGTGCTACACTTTAGTGCAAAATGAGACCAGCTTTAAGATTGCTCTTCTGTACCCTTAGATAAAGGTAATAGATGTGGTAGCTTTTGAGCATCAAAATACCATTAATTTATTTAGGTTATTTCTCTTTCTCTGGGGGAAAATTTTATATGATACCACTAGCTCCTTACTTTTTTTTTATAGGAGTCTAATGATTAGGAAACTGGTTTATTATTATTTTCAATTACAAAATTTCTATGATTCTCAGTGGTGATGTCATCAAAATAATGGCTGTTGTTGAAAATGCTGTCATCCAAGCATATGGCCGGAAAAAAAAAAAAAAGTTTTTTGTTCTTCAAGTTTTAACTCTTCAGATTTGCCTAACTACTGAAGTCTATATGGAGAGAAATCTAATTCTCTCTCAGGGAATTTTCTCATTCATTTGTCCAGCTATTTCCTACTTTCTGCTCCCCTCCCAGGTCTCTCATGCTTTCTTCTTGTATAATTATCATTTGAAAAAGTTGGGACTTTAACATCCTCATTAAACAGTTGGGCCTATCAAAAAAAAAACACACAAAACAACAACAACAAAAAAAAAAACACAGTTGGGCCTATCTAGAATTTGCTGAGAGAAGTAGGTCATGCTTAAGAAAAAAATTAGAGAAAATATGATGATATTTCTAACTATAATTTCTGTTATGGCTTACAGTTAGGGCAGGATGGGTATAATCCTCACCCCCACTCCCCATTAATTGCATATGATGCTATTATCTGTGTTTTGTTAGCTGGTTTATGTCATTTCTGGGCAGGTCGCAGTAACCATGCTTGTCAGACTGCCATGATGGTGAACTTTAGTAAGCCGGCCTTGATCCCAAAGAGTGGGACAAGGAATCCAACATGTGTCCAGTTCCATTCTCAGCCCTCTCAGCTATGCAGCTGGCTTAGTGCTGACATGTCCACTAACCTGCCTTACCTAATCAGCTGATCACAGAAAAAAAAGAACTTGCCAGGCAGCTTTCATTTGTATATGGCTTTCCTTTTAGAAACTAATTTCATGTATATCATCCCACTTGATTCTCACCATAGATGAGATATCATTTCCTAAGTTTTCAGGTAAAGACTAGGGCTTGGGGACTTTTTGTGACTTGTGCCAAGTTATATAAGAAGGAAATGACAGAGTCGGGGCTTTGACTCTGGACTGAGTTTGTGTTCTTTCCATCACACCATTGCCTGGAATCCATCCTGACATTTGCAGACTGTGAGACAGAGCTAAGCATGTGTGAAAGACCCATTGCCACTGTGCACGTCCACCAGGGTGGCTGCGAGGCTGAGAAAAGTGCAGGCATTCAGTTGGAAGTCATAGGGGCTTGACAGAAATTGAGACACTGGGAAGAGGAATGAACCAGTAGGACATATTAAAGCGACTGAATGCCATTGCCTTGACAGCTAAACCTCTGAAGAGTTTTTTAAAAGGTACTGACTTTGGGTACAAGTTAGTTCTCGTGCTACTTGTGTCAGTGGTGGAAAACGGTACCAGGTGTGAGTGGCGAGCTAGGCCGGACCTCCCTTTGGCTTGAAAGGATTCAGAACCAAGAAACTCAAATGACAAGGGAAAGGTTATTTAGAATGTTGCAGCAGAGGTAGAAGGACTCTTGGAGCTTAGGAGAAAGAGGGGGAGAGAAACATGCCTGGAGGGATGACAAAAGAGGGAGGAGAGGTGCGTGCATGCTCTGGAAAAGAGAGAGGATACACAGGGAGTCCCTGTACCTAGGATGTTTATCTGGAGACCCTGGGGGAGAATCGCAGTAGAACATTCATCAGCTTTCCACGCATGGCCCCTTGTGATCTCCACTATCTGGTCAGTGCCAGGATGTCATTAGTCAATGTAGCTGGTCCTGATGTCAGCCATGGTGTCACTCTGTCTAATTTTGCTGCTTCTCTGGCTCTGGAGCTGAAACACAGCTGAGGCCTAGATGTCATGTTCCAGGGGTTAATGCTTACGACAGTGGTCATGGCAAGGGCCTGTAGTTTTGCCCATTGCTAGGCACCTGGGGCTCTCAGCCCTGGGGGCCCTCTGCACCTGGCCTGTCATTCCTGCTCTGCTCATGCCTCTCTGTCTGCTACACTTGCATCACAATTCAAATAAAAGAGATATTTTCATTGAATGACATTTAATTTGAAATATGTGATGTTTAACTTTTAATTCTTTCAAGCTTATTTATCCCCAGTTTACTAATATGTAAATGAGAATTTGCCTTTTTTTACATTCTTTTTATATATTTTCATATTTGAATGTAAATTTAAAGTAAGTATTTCCATATCAGAAAGAGACACAAATCAATAGTTTGGATTCCTAAGAGCAATTATTTTAATTCGGTTAATTTATTATCGGGACTTTGAATTGCAAAAAATATGTATTTTATATAACTTAATTTTTAGTTTTATTTTAAAAATTTCAGTTAAAACTTTCATAGTAGATGATTTTGAAGATCTATAATGCAAAATGGAATAAGGTTGTCAGTTTCATTCATCAATAAGTAAAATATGACTGAATTCTAACCAAGACCTATTGTCTTTCCCTTGATAGTATTATATTTCTCTAAAGTACTTCATGATGTTGTGTTTACAAAGTTAAATACATAAAATCCAATTTGGGTGGCTGGAAGCAGATCAAATGGTTTAATGAACTCAGCTTTATTTATATTAGGTGGAGAAATCAAAGCCGAGACTGATAATTTCTGTGCCCATGAAAGAATCAGAGGCCCAATTACACCCACACAGAGAACCAGGGTAGCGTCTGCTTGTTTTCCTCATTTCCTGTATGAAATAGTCTTGTCTCATCTCTTGTTTCGTGTGACTCTTTACCAAGGAAGTGCAAAGCAGAGGTAAGCATGAATCACGCTGTCTCTCAAAGAATGGCAGCGGGTAGATATAATGTGTTTGCACGGCCAGATCATGACTTCCTGTATGGCACAGTCCCAGGGTGATCCTTGTCTTGGCTTTTCAGAAAATACCAAGGCAATTCTGAATTTTATTTTGAAAAAAAGAGTAGTGTCTAAGTAGAAGGCCTAAAGTACCACAGTTGAAGCACGTGGAATTCAGATCTAGATCCTTCATGTGAGCAAAGATATGGTACATCCAGGGGCGAGCCTACTACCATTATTAGTAGGCTCTTCAGTCACCAAAATTGTCAATTGGGGTATGAATGTAGTGACAGGTATTTTTAAATCATGCAAGCAGTTGGTATAGCACAAAATTCAAAACGTTTTGAAACTCAGGGGGGGTGGGGAGAAACAGCGGAATAGTTAATACAGTAATCACAACCCTCAAAACAGTTCCATTTTGAACTATGGTCATGGGCCACATACTGCCATTTTTGGCCAACGGACCACATATACAGCGGTGGTCCCATAAGATAATAACAGTGCCAAAAATTCCTGTCATTTGGTGATGTCGTGGCTGTCTTAATGTCGTAGTGCAATGCATTGCTCATGTATGTGGTGATGCTGGTGCAAACAAACCTACTGCATTGCCAGTCATATGAAAGTACAGCACGTACAATTAGGTACAGTACATAATACTTGATAATGATAATAAATCACTATATTACTGGTTTATATATTTATTACACTATACTTTCTATCATTTGTTTAGAGTGTACTCTTTCTACTTATTAAAAAATGATTGCTGTAAAACCGTAGGCCTGCCATGTTACACCCGCAGCTGCCTCAGATATCTTACGTATTTATGTCTCCTGATGGTTTCATTTTTTTCTTGGGCATGATTGAATCTCATGTTGTTTTATAAATTTAACATATTCTAACTGTATAGTGTTTATAAAGTCTTCAGTAATGGCCTGGGCCTTCACATTCACTCTCACCACTCACGCACTGACTCACCCAGAGCAACTTTCAGTCCCACAAGCTCCACTCATGGCAAGTGCCCTATATAGGTATAACATTTTTTAATCTTTTATACTGGATTTTTACTCTACCTATTCTGTGGTTAGATACACAAATGATCATCATTGTCCTGCAGTTGCCTCTATGCTGTACAGTTTTTAGCCTAGCAACAGTAGGCTATAGCAGTGATTTCCAACCAGTGTGCTGCAAGAGGTGATTTTAAAAACGTGCAATACCTGACTATTTAGTCGGGGCACTGACCTCTTCTCCCTTAGATTGTCAAGTTAAAAAATAACAACAGCCAAGGCAACAATAGCCATCCGGTGTGAATGAATCAAAATTATCTTTTTCTTTTTTTTTGTCAGATCGGCAAAAATATTTTTTGGTGCGCTGTAAAACTTCAGTAATTAGTTGATGTGTGCCATGAGATGGAAAGGGTTGAAAATCGCTGGGGAAATGCCATCTGGGTTGGTGTAAGGACGCTGTGATGCAGGCATGATGATGATATCGCCTAATGACGCATTTCTCAGAACGTATCTCTGTCATTAAGCGGCACGCACGCAAGTGTACTTAAAGTAGCATAGTCGTTATCTTTCTTCTAGTCTTATCTGCCTGACTCCATCATAGTTGATGTTAACCACAGTGTATATCATTGCAATCTAGGCTCTATGATAACAGATGTTTATGAGTAGAAATTATAGCCCAGTAAACAATATTCCTGCTAAATTTAGCTGGACTTAACTTAGGTACATCCAACTGCGTGTAGAGTGCCCATGAAGCCCACGTGGGGAGAACCACTAAATTTACTATCGGAGAGCTGAATAGTGGAGCTACAAACATTTTCTGTGACTCCTCCGAACTTTTCTTTTCTGCCATGAAAATAGGCAGAAAAAAAAAAATGAACTGAAAGGTTTGTTTCAGGGACTCGATAGAGAGTACCCCCTATACTTTAAGATTTAGGGAAAGCAAAGCCTCTGAGCTATTTTCTAAATCCTGAATACATTTGAGTTTTTATTTGTATAACCCTTGTAATCAGGGCTAAATACAGACAGTAAGAGTTTGGCTTGGCCTCTGTTTTCCTCAAATGGGTAACATGCACTTAGAGGCTCATAAATCCTTCAAGTGTTTCCACTGTGTGGGTATGTGGAACCCCACCCCCACTTGGAAGCAACTGGGATTGGGCACAGATAAGGTAAATTACTTGTGGGGGGGGGAAAGTTTGGGAGATGAATACAGTAATTTTGTTTCCCGTAATGTGAGGTCTGAATTTGTTGCAGCAAGTTTACAAGTTACAGTTTTAGCCTGCAGCTTTCTGTGTTGCTATTTTAAGATATTACATTTAAAGGAGACTGGAGAGCTAAAAATAACGAAATTTAAGTGTAAAATCCTTGGACCTTTGAAAGGAAATTCGAGACCCTGTGGAAATTTCTATAAAGTTTAAGCTCCCCGTTGTCTCAAGTCTGAACTTCCTTTTTGTGTGGGTTAAACTAGAAATGATTTGCTTTTCCCTAAAGATCCTGCAAGTGAATTTAAGAGCTCGTGGTTTGAAAGGAGGACTGATACTTAAACAGCAACTCTTCTCTTTAAACTTCACCCCTGCCAGCTTCCGAGCAGAGGGAGTGGTGAGACGCACACCTCAGGGTCCCATTCATTTTTCCTTCAGATGGCCCATGGTCCTTGCTCTGCTCATGTCTAACTGCCTACCACACGCTCTGAATTCTTTCAGAGAAAAGGGGCATAAGATCTTTTCTGTAGCGGCTTCATTCTGAGGAAGGACAACATTTTCTTTCAGAGCCAAGAGATCCTTGTTCTCTGTCAGAGGGACGATGAGGCCTGGGCACTGGGCACGGAAGGAGATGACAAGGGGGTCTAGAGGTGGTATTCCCTGAGTATGGGTGGGGCTTATAATCTGGTGGAGACAAACTGTGTTATAAATTTTAGTATTAATGGGGTCAAAGCTAGAGATAAATTCAGGATCCAGTTCCATTCATAGGTGAACAATAAAGCTTTGAGATTATTCATAACTGTGTGTTATAGTCTACTGAAACAATTTTTCTCCTTAAAATCACCCTCATTTTTATTAAGGAGTCAAATTAAGACCAATTTATTTTACTGTACTAAGTCTAGTTTCAGTTTGGCCTGGTTGTTTGCATGAACACAGTAAGAAAAGCAAGTCATCAGACAGTATAGGCTTTGTTTTTTTAATCTGCTTTTCTGGAATTACATGATTGAGCTTTAATTAGCCCCTCCGGGCAAAGAAGCTGAGGCACCTAGCTGCCATCAGATTTGCCTGCAAATACCTGTAGATATGGGTGAATTCCTCATGTTCTCGAGATTCCCCAGATGTCTTGAGGTTCCTTCCTTGATCTCTCAGGAAAGCAACCTTCATTCCTTATCTGGAAAGACTGCCATGAACCACATGAGTAAGCAAGGCACCAGGCTATTTCTCTAACGCACTCACATTGGCTTCACAGGCAGTTTTCATTCCTTAAAGCTTTCTGGTGGCATCCAGAGTCCGGGCATGTCTCTCTCTCAGTCAAAGTCTTGGATAATAAAACCACAATTGGAAACTGGTCTTACTGAACTCATGCAAAGAAGCGTATTGCCATGACTCACTCATTAAGAATTACCAAATTCTGGAGGGATGGGTAGGGAGAAAAATAGGTAATTTACCAAATTGCTTTAAGAAAAGAAACAAGTTTTCTTATGTCTGAAAAACAAAAAGATTAAAATCATCAAAACTTTCAACAAAAGTTACAGAAGCTATATAATTATTTTCAGTTCATTCAGTCCCATAATCTATTTTTTTGTTTCTCCTGATTTTTTCCTGCCATTAGTTCTATAAATCCAGATACTCTATAGAATTCTACTAATTTTCATCCTGCTCAGAGTCCTTTCCATGGATCCCTCAGAAGATGTAACATTTTTACAAATTCATTATAACAAAACAGTGACTGTGTCTAAATGATGGGAAGAAATTTAAAGTAACATGATTATGGATTTGATTAGAGGCCCAGTGCATGAAATTCGTGCACTGGTAGGGTCCCTAGCAGCTGCTGGCCGGGGCCTTTCTCCCTTCCCCCGGCCGGCCTGCACCCTGGTCAAACTCCTGGAAGAACTGGTCGAGGGGACAATTTGCATACTACACTTTTATTATATAGTACTAGAGGCCTGGTGCACAAAATTCGTGCACGAAGGGGGGGCATGTTCCTCAGCCCAGCCTGCACCCTCTCCAATCTGGGACCCCTCAAGGGATGTGTCCGACTGCCCATTTAGTCCCGATCCCGGATCGGGCCAAAAAGGGCAGTTGGACATCCCTCTCACAATCAGGACTGCTGGCTCCCAACTGCTCACCTTCCTGCCTTCCTGATTGCCCCTAACCGCTTCTGCCTGCCAGCCTGATCACCCCCTAACCACTCTGCTGCCAGCCTGATTGATGCCTAACTGCTCCCCAGCCAGCCTGTTTGCCCCCAACTTCCCTCCTCTGCCAGCCTGGTCACCCCTAACTGCCCTCTCCTGAAGGGTTGATCACCTCCAACTGCCCTCCCTTGCAGGCCTGGTGCCTCCCAACTTCCCTCCCCTGCTGGCCATATTGTGGTGACCATCTTGTGTCCACATAGGGGCAGGATCTTTGACCACATGGGGGCAGTTATATTGTGTGTTGCAGTGATGGTCAATCTGCATATTACTCTTTTATTATATAGGATAGAGGCCTGGCGCATGGGTGGGGGCTTACTGGTTTGCCCTGAAGGGTGTCCCGGATCAGGTGGGGGTTCCCTTGGTGTGTGGGGCGGCCTGAGCGAGGGGCCTGTGGTGGTTTGCAGGCCGGCCACACCCCCTGGCGACCCAAGAGGAGGCCCTGGTATCTGGAATTTATTTACCTTCTACAATTGAAACTTTGTAGTCTGGAGCAAAGCCAAGCCTGCTGCTCGCTCCGCAGCCAGCAGCGATTTCTGTTGGAGTTAATTCACCTTCTATAATTGAAACTTTGTAGCCTTGAGTGGAGGCTTAGGCCAGCAACAGGAGGCGTGGAAAGCTTGGCTTCTTTTGTTACCAAGGAAACCCTCCCGCTCTCAGTGGCTATAGCCATCTTGGTTGGGTTATTTGCGTATTTGCTCCTGATTGGCTGGTGGGCATGGCTTGGCTGGTGGGTGTGGCTTAGGCGTAGCGAAGGTGTGGTCAATTTGCATATTACTCTATTATTAGGTAGGATTATAATGCAAATGACACGGAAACTTGTTCTTTCTGCAAAACACAATATTCCAGAATAACAATTAGTTATAAATGAAAGTATCTCAGAATATCCTATATAATAAAGGCTAATATGCAAATAGACCAAACGACGGAACAACCGAACAACCAAACAGTCACTATGATGTTCACTGACCACCAGGGGGTGCATACGGAACATGGCGGGTGTTGGCAGCAGGCGACAGAGCTTGGAACATGGCGGGCGTTGGCCGCAGGGGGATGGTGGAGCAGGTGAGTGGGGGTGCCAGACCAAGGTGGGGCACCGGTCACTGTCATTGGGGCAAGCCTCTGGTGGTTACTGGAAATTTTTTGCTTCCATGTGCCTTGGTTCCACCCGGCATTCGCACCTGCTGCCGGCACTGGAGCTGGTGCTCGCACCCGCTGCTGGTGCCCGGTGCCGGCCCCGATCGCTCACCACTGTCAGCGAATGAGAGCAGGACAGGTGCCATCAGTGTGTGGGAGCAGGGCTGCCGGCAGACAGGACCGGGGGCCGCAGTGGGAGGGGACAGGTGGGGGTATGGAGGTTGGGCCGAGACCTGCCTCTATGCCCACCGCAGCCTCGCGGCCCACAGTTCCTTTCAAGGTGCACAAATTCGTGCACTGGGCCCCTAGTATTTTAATAATATGGAACTAGAAATAGAATATAGTTATTATTCTTTACTTGACAAAGCTTCCCATGTACCTTAAGCAAAAATTTTCCTTCATAAGGAGAGAAAACAAATCCTTGAGGCATTCCAGGGCCTAATTGGAATGATCTAAAGCCAATTCTAGGTCAAGAAAAAGTTTCTTAAAATTCAAACCCTGAAAAGGTTGTCAAATTTATTTTACCAAAAGATCATATATCATGATTATTATTATAAAACAGTATTAAACTATTCAGTCAAAGTAACAAAAAAGTATTAAACACAAACATAGGCTAGCAAAACTTCAGTTCCCACAATTGAGAAGATGGACTTTTTGAAGTAGTCAAGTACCTGATTAATATAATATATAACCATTTCAATAATTTATAGAACTTTTGCTTCCTGGGCAAAAACAGGAAAGACTTCTTTCCCCTTTTAATAGACTAGAGAAGTCCTAAATGAATTCTGCATTAGCTTACTTTAGATTGATGTATCTAATTAAGTTTATTATTCAGATTACCTATAATTTCCTTTTAAGCTTTCTCTTCACAACCCTTCTTTCACAAACCTTCTTGCCCATTAAAAAATAACCAGCTTTAGAAATCACTTTGTTTTTCCTTCAAAATGCATCTCCATGCCTCATGCCTTCTATTACCAAAACTATACAATTTCTTTCCAATTGGTTAGAATTCTTAACTCTTAGAAACCTTCGTTTTTAGGTGACCACTAAAAAGTAAGCAGTTATCATTCTTTAAATTGGCAAATACATTCACACTTTTGAGACACATATTTCTAACAAAGTATAAAAATTCACTAACAGTTCCAAGTGTATTTTCTAGCTTTTCTGCAATAAACGTTCAAAAGTAGGCAAACTCAGATTAATTTTTCAGTTATTCTGTTATTTCAAAATACCTGGGTATTTACTAATTTTTACTATTTAAGCCAGCAGAACTCCTAAGTTTTAAGTTACCAAGGACTTTACTCTTTTTTTTTTTCTTTACCAAGTGGGAGTGGCCCCTGCCTGAGGGCACTTCTGCAGCTCAGGCCCTTCTATGAGAAAAACTTGGGGGGGTTAGAGGCCTTATTTCCCATAATGTTCTTTCTGAATAGACGGTAACAACATGAAATCTTACATAGAAGGAGAGATCTTATCCTATTTCAAAACAGAAACAAAACAACCCCTAAAGTAAATAAATGAGCACGCCCAAAAGGAGGGACTGGGACATCAGCCTTCAAACCTTACCTCACACTAACCCAGCCCAGCTCACGGCCCTTGGTTCTGAGTGACACAAAGCCCGAACAGCCGAGACAGGGTTCCCTGTGTTCATAAAATGGAGAAGAGTGAACCGAGTCCCCAGAAGGTAAGAAAGCAAGCAAAGAATATCCTTAACCAAAGGTTCATTACAGACAAAACTCTCACTAGCTAAGCATTTCTGGTGGCTGATGCCTTGAGAGGAAGAGCAGGGAGGGTCCCCAAGATTAACAACCCTCGGCAACTGCTGGGAAGTTCCTGCAATCCCTGCAGGGGTTCAGCCTGCCACAAGCAGCTGGGCCCCCGACCCCACCCACCGCCCCAGCAAAGTGGGACATGCCCCATCTCTAAACAAATTAAACCAAACAACAAAGAGACAGGAAACAACAATCAATGGAGACACTCTTACGTACGATATTTACAGGCACGCACAACCCACGGACAAGAGCTTCACACGGTGCTTTCCCAAACACTAATCTCTTGTCCCCATTTAAGAGTGCCAGTATATCAGCCCAGTTGGGGTTATGAGTGGTGAATATGGAAATAATCAAATTTGTGATTTTAGCAAGATCATCCCGGTAGGAGGGATTGGAGTTTTTCCAATTTAGCAAATTCGAAGTGGAGAAGAGAGTAGGGGCCCAATAGTATCCTGTTGGGTGCCCATTGTCAATGGCTCCCACGCATATAGGAGAGGGAATTGCCCTGCTAGGGAAGTAGCTCTATCCCTTCCAAATTTATTCCCTGCCTCGTCCTAATCTAGAGGGGGAGGGGGTGGCCACCTCAGGCTCAGTTTCAGCGCCCAGGGTCCAGGGTGAGGATGGAGCTCCCAGCTTCTGGAGCACTTAGTGGACGTCTCCTAACTATGGACCACAAGGCAGCTGCTTCCTCTCCCTCCTTCTCCTTCAGCTCTCTACTCTTTTATATCACAGGTATCACATCTTTTCTCTGAACCATCAATTTAGCCCCTTCCTGATTTCCTTTTGAGTCAGAATTATGCAAAGACATAAAGGCTCAAGTATATAGCACTCCCCCCATTTCTCTGACTTCTGACAAAACAATCCTATATAATAAAAGGGTAATATGCAAATTGACCCTAACGGTGGAACGACTGGGAACGACCGGTCGCTATGATGCGCACTGACCACCAGGGGGCAGATGCTCAACGCAGGAGCTGCCCCCTGGTGGTCAGTGCACTTCCACAGGAGGAGCTCCGCTCAGCCACAAGCAGGGTGATGGCTGCGAGCGCAGCGGCAGTGGTGGGAGCCTCTCCTGCCTCCTCCGCAATGCTAAGGATGTTCCACTGCAGCTTAGGCCTGCTCCTCAGGGGGAGCGGGCCTAAGCTGGCAGGTGGATATCCCCTGAGGTCTCCTGGGCTGCCAGAGGGATGTCTCACTGCCAGCTTAGGCCCAATCCACTGGGGAGCAGGCCTAAGCTGGCAGGTGGACATCCCCTGAGGGCTCCTGGGCTGCCAGAGGGCACAGGCCAGGCTGAAGGACCTCCCCCACACACATACAAGTGCACGGATTTTCATGCACTGGGCCTCTAGTTCTAAGTATAATAGTTTAAAGACCCATTTAATGGCCTTACCGTGCACAGCCAGACAGAATACCAGACCAAAGCCCTGCACCACACAGGGCCTTCCCCAAAATCTAGAGCTAACATAGGCCAAGCAGTATTCAGTAAAACACCATTTCCTTTTTTTCATTCCCGGATAGGCATAGTAGCCCAATCCCCTAAAATCCATCCCAATGGAGTATCTTTTGGGATTGAGCTACCTCCACCCATCCTTGAACAATTTAAGCAATATTACAGGCAAAACCACCCTAATATACAATATTGACAAGTGCGCACAATAGACAGACAACCATTTGTGGCTTACGGGGCACAGCCAGACAGAATACCAGACCAAAGCCCTGCCCCACGCAGGGCTATGTCTTGACCCTAAGCAGGTCAGGCTCAGGAGTGGAAAATAGGCAAGGACCTTGAGAGGCCACTTGCAACCAGAAGCTGATCAGGCTCACCCCAGAACAGGGGCAACAGACAGCTGACTTCCCCGTTACAGAGTTACAGAACACTTGATTCAACTTGGGTTTTAGGTGAGATGATGGGGATTGCCGAGGCTGCGGCTGGGACTCATCACAGGAAAATTCCTGGCAGCGCTGCAAACAAGAGTCCAGGCCTCAGCCCCGGGAACTCCCAGTCCAGGCAGCAAGCGGAATCCTGGTTCTCACTCCAGAGGACTCCCCTGCTTGTGTCCAACCAGAGTCGCCAGAATATGTAACCAAGGGGTCCAGGCTGCCTGTCACTATTGAGTCGATTAAGCAGAGACAGGATTGAATCATATATGAGCATTTATTCCAATACTGCCAGCAGTATGGGAGGGCAGCGGGTCATCCACAAAAAATCTGCTCTACTCTTCCCATAAGCCAGCTGCTTATATTGGGTAGAAGGGCAAAGATTACATGGGAAAGTAGGCAAGGTGTCATGGTTACAGGCAATAGGGGCTGGGGGTTGCAAAGGGCAGGCACCTCTGGGACTACATTGTTTCAGCCATGAGGTTCTAAATCTTCCCATAGTGACAGGCAGTTCTCGGGAAAGGAGGATGGACTGCATTCCGATGTTAGCTCCCATGTCCCAGGCCGTACAACTCTCAGCCAGGTGAGAAAGTGCTTTCTCCAAGCAGAACAGAACCATCACGGTTAACAGATCATGATCAATATTTCTTATAATTACAGCTCGTCCCCAGTAGTCTATTGCTGCTCCTAACAAATGTAATAATATGAAGTAACTAGCAACTGCCCATAAAAGAACTCGCCAACTTGAGGTTTATCCCTTCTCCTTTTTCATCTTATAGGCCAGTGGTTCTCAGCTCTGACTACACATTGGGATCACCTGGAAAGCTTTTTAAAACTAGTAGTGATGGATAGGCCCAGTCCTAAACCAATTTCTGCACCTAGGACCGAGGGCCCAGGTGTGGTATGATCTGAAACCTCCATAGCTGGCTCTGTTGTGCAGCCAGTGTTGACTTCCTCCTCTGTGGACACTCAAGCCCGTAGCATCGCTTTGCCTCAGCTGTTTATTCTCTTGGTGGGCGCTGACGATTCTTCCATTGTGCTACTGGTGTCGTCTAGTGTGTGCTGATTTTGACACACAGAAGAATGGCAATGAAATGGACGATTTGGGCATTTTCAGTCTACTCTAGACAAACAAAGGAAGTTCATATTCATAGCCTTTTTTAGAAGGGAAAGCAATAATTACTTTAGTAGATTAATAAACCCTAAGGCAATTCTCTATTAACTACTCTCCTTACTCTGCCAACATTTAGAGTTTGAAAATATGAAACCTTTGTTTTACATCATTTTATCAATCATCACTGATTTGTTTCTCTCCTGGGATTTAACTAAAAGCAGTGCAAAGTTACACACACATTTAAAAAAACTGAACAACCATAGAAAGTGATAAAAAGATATAAAATAAAGATCCTAATCCCTAGAAAATGCCTCTGAATGTGCGCATATTTCATAACGAGGGGAACTAGGTTCCACTAAAATGTATCCATTTTGGTTTTTAAAAATAGTTTCTTTTTCCCCTAGACACAATCTATGGCCTGAGCATTTGCATGGTGTTTAGAATGCTGCTTATTGCATAATGGACAAAAGAGGTTAAATCTTTTCTTTCAGTAGAGAGCATGCCCTTTAAAATTTTTTCCAGGGTAAGTGACAGATGAGATAATTTATATCCACTAAGATTTCAGTAACTCGATGCAATAGCCTTGGCAACAAAATTCTGCCGAATAAAAAGCGTCAAATTGCACAGAATGGTGTCTATAACCAGTGGGTCTCCCTGGGAATTGTGCCAAGATAAAAGGCTTCCCTGTTCCCATTGCTGCTTCTGGATTATAAACGGCGGTTTTTGGAACTCTTCGTAGACTAGGAAAGTTGATTGCCCATAGCAAGCTTCTCTGGCCAACCCTGGCAACCTTCCGATCCATCAAATAGAAGACCTTACTACACATTAAATCACGGTGTCACTCCTATTTTGCATAATTCTCCCTCTTTCCTCTCTAGCATTCCCTTGCTTTTCTGTTTTCCTTCTCTGATTCACAGTTCCCCACCTCCTCCTCCATGCAGACCTTAACTAACTTGCATAAAAATCATGCAATTAGTCAGGAACAAAGTCAGGAGCTAGCTTATTGCAAAAACAGTGTTTCCTGGGGCAGAAGGAAGACTTTGAAATACTTACCCAAGCCTGATAGGTAAGTATTTTAACACAAATTATCAAAATGGATTCATAAACACCTAAAATAGCTGTATTTAGTGTAAAAATGAATGATCTTTGTGGACATGTAGTTGGAACAATAGATATATTTACCTTTGAACATATAGGATCTTTTTTCTGTTGTGAGAGACATTAAGGAAAAGCAAGCTCTCAGACAACATGGTTTGCTTCAGGGATCCATCCATGGACTGTCACAGGCAAAAGACAAAGCCAGTGGGGGACTCTCCCCACCTTCCTGCTAGCACATTCAGAGTGGCAGCTTCTAGGCGACCATCACCACTTAGCAACAATGAAATGAGACCACACACACAAATACTCATTTTCACAGTGGGCCGTTGCATTTATTCCAGTTAACCTCCATTGATGGCCCAAGCGGGGAATGGAAACAAACTGTTTTAATGTTGTTGTACCACTGTGATTGGTCCAGGAACTCCGGATATACTGTTTACAATAAGGCATAGTAGGTAGAAAAGCTCAGTGGGTTAGCTTCAACACAAAAGTAACTCACTTCTCCACAAGGCAGAGGTGACAAATTTGAAAGATTCAGCACATTATATCGATGAGCTAGTAACCAAGAAAATGCCATCTAATACTAATATACTTAAGTGCTTATTACAAAGTGCTGCCATGAAGTACATCCAGTTATTATCTTAGTTTTAGAAATGAGAAAACTCAGGCACCAAGCAATTATATAAAATTTGTACAAGTCACACAGCTAGCAAGTAGCTTAGCTGGGATGAGAACCTGCTTCAAGATCGGTCCTTTCAATTACTAGCCTACGGTTCTGTTAACCTTTAGGAAACTCTGTGCCTTACAAGTAAGTGGAATGTTTGCAAACGCTTGAAAGCAGAACAGATGTGATACCAGCAAATTAAATGTAAAATGAGAGTAGGGCATAAAACAATGCCTTTTCAAAAACAAAGCAAAGTTTATTTGATCATTTTATTGTTTTGTACTTAGCATTAACCAAGTACTATTTCAAAATTCTACAATTTAATTACTTAATAATTTTCTTTTCTATCGTGGTACCATCTTTCCCTATATTGCAACACAAGTCCTGAAAATTGAAAATTTTAAGGTTAAACCTCTGGGCTTGATATTGAGGAGGAGAAAGAAATAAGCGTACACTATTATGTAGGGATGACTTCGGATTGGTGCCTCCTGGGATTTCAGTTAATGGAGGGAACGTGTTCAATGTTGAAGCTATTGAAGAAGTTTAATAGCACTTTGAACATAAACATTCCTGAACTCAGGCAACACAACCCTCTGTGCTGAATGGATTTCAGGGGCATGCCAAAAGACCCGGCAGGTGAGAGATGAGAACGCTGAAGCCCTCAGTAAAAATGTCACTTATGATTTAGAATGAATGTTTTCATAAAGACACCTTAGCCTTAGCTCTTACACTGCAATGAGAATAGACCACAGTCCACAGGGCTAGCACTAGTCCTCTCTTTACCATTAACAATCTCTGTTCTTCATTTCCCAATGTTTAAAACAATTAATGGGCTAAATAATGGTTGCTAACCTCTGTAATAGTCTAATAAAAGCTTAGAACTCTCTCAAGAGATGTGCAGGCATAAATCCAATGAAGTTTTTGGGCCCCTAAACTTTGTCTTAGAACCCAGGTTAAAAACTTGATTAAATCTCTCACCTTCTTCACAAGGCCTGCTTTAGTGCTTCTGTTCCTTTGTAATATTAAGCAGTTAAGATATGGTGGGTGCATCTCTTATTTGGGAGCAAAGCAAGGCCAGCCCGAATATGGAAAGATACCAGAATAACATGAGAAAGGGGGCCGAGAAGGTTATTAGGCTATAGGAACGGGCACGAGGTGCAAAGAGCGCGGTGAGAAGTGAGAAGGTTGTCCTCTGTGCTGAGGACACAAAGGAATGACTGGACAGCATTGCTTGCAGGGGTGGGAGGGACAAAGGATTTAATTTTGCCCTCCTGCGTGCGTATACTCTGCTTTATTCAATACATTGCTCCAGACGGTCTGATCAGGATCTCTCTAAGGAAAACCTTAGCATTGTTTGAGTTCTCTTTCCCAGAGCAGAGATGAAAGTAAACAGCAGCCAAAGATAAACAAGGAACATTGCTTATTCCTGTGTTGTACAATAGTAAGTCTGATTTATTGACAATATTGTCAGTGGTGTAAATACTGATCCTACAATGAACTTTTTAAAGAGCCTGATGGTGTTTAAGCTTTACCACGCCAGTAGACTTTCTTTTGTTGGTAATGGAATTTGTTTTCTAAGTCAAGATTTCTTAACAGCCTTTGTGTGCTGGAAGACACAAGAGACCCACTTGCTACTCAGGTCCTATTTTTGGTTTGTTTTGTTTGTAATTCTCTAAACCAATGTGTGGTTGAATTTCAACTTTTCTCAGTTTTCATTTCTCATAAAAAGAAGTAGAAAAAGATTTATGAGTAAAGAATAGAGTTATATTTTACTTCGGCTTCTGAATCTCTTTTAAGGTTGTTTGGATCATGGGTAGGGAAAGATTCCTACCAAAATCTATGAAGTTATGAACAATTCCGCTATTCCTCCTCTTACTCATACCAGCCATCTACATAAACCTAGAGAGCCTGACGCCATAGAACCTAGAGATTCAAACAAAACCAAGTTAGCCCTGTATTACAGTCCTGATTGTGCGAGAAAATTCTGTTTACCAAGATCTGCTTCACCATTCCTTCTTGATTGCTTATTTACTTGTGGCTCTATTTCCAAAAGACTTTAAGCTGACTTTGATTCCTTAATGTCAGTTTTGGTATTCTTTCTTTCTTTTTTTTTTTTTTTTGGTCTCACCCAACCCACATCTTACCCCTAAACTTAATCTCCCTATAACACCCATTTACTTATATATGATCAGATTTATCTAATACACCAGGTCTGTCCTAATCATTAGTGATACCTTGCTCTGCCCAGTATTAAGACATCTTTAGCCTGGCTAGTGTAGCTCAGTGGTTGAGTGTTGACCCATGAACCAGGGGTCACGGTTTGATTCCAGTCAGGGCACGGGCCCTGGTTGTGGGCTGGATTACCAGTAGGGAATGTGCAGGAGGAGCCGATCGATGATTCTCTCTCATCATTGATGTTACTATCTCTCTTTCCCTCTCCCTTCCTCTCTGAAATCAATAAAAATATATTTAAGAAGAAGAAGAAGAAGAAGAAGAAGAAGAACTATCTCCCAACCTGAGTTCCATCAAGTCAGTGGGGAGAGATATTGCTAGTTGGGGGAGGGAGAATAATGTTATTTATATGGACAGATAGATAATTAACTATCTCTTTATTAAAATAGGAGGAATAAGAAAAGAATAAGATACACATAGTATCTTATTCTTTGGATAAATTCTACCAGAGGAAATCAAATGGATTTGTAAAATTATATTTTGGGAGTACTTGATCTAGTTTATGATGTCAAAGAAGATGTCCCTGTGGAAGTAACATTTGAAAACTAGGCCTAACAGAGTAGTAGTAATTACCGGGTTAAGAGCAGGGAATATAATGTTCTGAGTAGAAGAAGAATTCTACTGGGTGAAGGATGCCTGCATTACTGGAGGAAAAGAAGGCCAGTGTTAGCAGATCAGTGTAAAATAAGCAGGGACCAGATTGGATTTTGGACTTGAACCCAATGACAATGCATAGTGACTGAAGGGTTAAGAGAAAGTGACTTTATTCAAAGAACTTGTATACATATATGCATAACCCATGGACACAGACAATGGTGTGGTAAAGGCCTGGGTCAGGGAGGGGGAAGGGCTAGAAGGCGTCAATGGGGGAAGGGGAAAGGAAGCATCTGCAATACTTCTAATGATAAAGATAAATAAAAAATAAATGAAGTAAAATATAGCAGGGAAAAATATATATTTCCATTTTAAAAGGCTGCCCCTCGCACACTGTTTTATAAAAAATTAGTTGTAAGGGAGCAGGTGAATGTTGACAGTGGAGTTCAAAGCTTATTACCATAAACCAGGCAAGAGGTGACAGTGGCAATGTAGATGAAGAGAAATGAATGGATTTAAAAATATTTATAAAATATAATTGTCAGGCCTGGGTGATTGATTTGATTTAGAGGGAGAAAAAGAAAGTCATGGATGATTCTCAGATTTCTGGCATGGGCAACTGCACAGGCAGAATGCCTAGAAGGAATTAACTAGCCTCTTAGGGATTTATCTCATAAATTCACTTCTATTTCAGTGACAGCAAGCATCTTAGATATATACACATAAAGAATCTGATTCTCTCCAGAGCTCTAAGAACTAACTTTAGTGCAGATGAAAGTTGAGCTGTAGGGAATTGAGATATCACACATACCTCCTACTCTCAACAGATAGCTCTTTTTGCTTGAATTCATTGAAGAAAGAATATTCTATCCTACCAGTTGGTAAAAAAATAAAAATAAATAACCTCAGATTTTTCTACCAGTATAATCCCTTCCAAGCTGTACAATTTAAATTAGGGTATGATGCCATCCCTCAATTCTCAATGTGTTAATTCTAGGACTTATGTTCTTTCCTCATGTTATCTTATTGTCCACAGACATTCTGAATGATACAGTAGATATGCAACCATATCAGGTATGTATTGAACCTGATGTCCATACTGTGTATATTATTTAAAATTAAGAAACTCCTAGGAACATCTTTTTGAAATATTTTAAATGCAATTGATGAAAATCCAACTCAAACTAGCATAAGAAGATGTGTAGCTCATGTATATAAAAACCTTCAGAGCAGGGTAGGATTCAGGCAGCTCTGAATAAAAAATAAAAAAAATGTCATAGGGTTCTGTCTCAGTCCAAGACTCACCTCTGGGCTCCTTTATTATTTTCATAATTGGGCAGGCTTTCTCCAGGAGACAGGAAGAGGCCGCTGGCAGCTCTTAGCCTACATGGTCCTCTGGTTTCCTAGTGGAAAATATGTTGCTTTCCCACCATGAAAACAGGGAAGACTGTTTGAGTCATTACTCATCTCTGAACCAATTGTTGTGGCCAGAAGATGAAGCACTGACTGTCCAATTGGAAAGGATTCAGAAGAGTTCTATGAAGATGAGTAATGGGTAGAAACTAAAATTTAAAACCAGTAAATAAGTATGTAGTTCTTTGTCTATGCAAAATAAAGCCTTTTAGAGGGTAATAGACATAAAATCATTGCCATAGTAAAATAGAAACTTAATGCATATATATATGGCCAGTTAGATGAATATAGATTTCACAGTGGCAGGAATCATGTGCTATGCAAATTTGCATCAGGGCCGGGCTGGTGGGGGGGAGGGGACACAGGAGGTTGGCCAACCCTGCCCCCAGATCGGGGTCGGGGGCCAATCAGGGGCAGGGCTGGCCAGGGGAGGGGCCAATCGGGGCTGAGATCAGCCGGGGGGAGGGGCCATGGGCTGATCGGGGTGGGGGGGCTGATTGGGGATGGAGCCGGCCAGGGGGAGGGATTGTGGGAGGTTGGCCGGCTGGCCCCACCCTTAATCAGGCCTGTTGGCTGGCCACAGTGGGTGTCATAGCGACTGGTCATTCCAGTCATTCTAGTCGTTTCAGCATTCTGGTCGCTGGCTTTTTATATATATACTAGAGGCCTGATGTACGAAATTTGTGCAAGAGTAGGCTCCTTCCCCCCGGCTGCTGGCACTGGCTTCCCTCTGGCACCCAGGACCCAGGCTTCCCTCTGGCTGCTGGCAGGCACCTGGGACCTGGGCTTCCCTCACAGCCCCAGCTTTGTCTAGTCTAATTAGCATATTATGCTTTTATTATTAAAGATACTAGTATATATACGTGTGTGTGTGTGTGTGTGTGTGTGTGTGTGTGTGTGTATTTCTAATTCAGGAAAAACAATGGCTATTTTTGTTTTTGTATCTATACTCATGATAAAACAGAATAAAAGAAGTTTGAGTAGAATCATGAAACATTTGGATTAAAGACAGAGAAAATTTTAATTGGCAGTTAATAAGTGTTGGAAGGAATTAGGAGCCTTCTGTGGAATCTTTTAAAATAGAGTTCCTTTCATATGTTTCACGCTGGGGACCCTATGCTGCTCAGAGTCTGAGTGGCCAGTTAGATGAATATAGATTTCACAGTGGCAGGAATCATGTGCTATGCAAATTTGCATCTTAGGGGCTGGAGCATAATAGACTATAAAATATTTGCTGACTGAATGTGTGCTGATGCTAATTTGTATATATGCTCAATTTTTAATTATCTGCGAATGGAATCTGTTTTGTGGATCTACCAAACAAATATATTTAAAATTTAAAAAATATATGTTTTTATTGATTTCAGAGAGAGGAAAGGAGAGGGAGAGAAAGACATAAACATTGATAAGAGAGAAATATCGATGGGCTGCCTCCTGCATATCCCCCACCAGGGATCTAGCCCACAATCTGGGCATGTGTCCTGACCGGGAATCAAACCAAGGACCTACTGGTGCATGGGTTGATGCTCACTCAACCACTGAGCACACAGGCCATACAAGAACACTTTTTTTATGGCCATGAAGTAAACTGGTTTATTTCATTCACAGTTGGGCCAAAGCTATCCATTTGGACATCACAAGACATGGCTACTGCTTTGGATGTTAAAACAAGTGTTCCATTGCTTAAGCCTGGTATATTTTAGTTTTAGCAATCATATTTCAGAAAGCTACCTTTAACTATTAAGCCAGGATCATTCAATCTGAATGAAATTTCAGTAAATTAGAAAAAACAGCGGTCTATAAAAAATAATGTCCTACACATTAGCAAACAATCTCTGTCCTGTTTCCTTTATGCAGTTCTAAAGTTATGTGTGTCAGGGCTTTAACAAACTTGTACTTGTAGACCCGTAAATGGGAGGCACCCCAGAAAGTGGCCTCCGTGATGATTTTCATGTGATTCAGAGTGCTGAAAGGGTTCACTGTTTTGCTCCAATTCTTTATTGAGATCCTTAAAACTTGATTTCTGGCTCTCTTTTTTTTATCCTTCACAAGAGAACAAACAAGCTATAGTTTTGAATCAATAGGAACCCCAAGCATTTTTATTAATACGTGCTCAGCAACAGCCTGAGCCTTGTATGGTTGTTTTATACTCAGCACAGCGTGTATCTATAATTTCCTGTTCACCATCTGGGGAAACCAGATGTAACACTTTAGAGAAGAAGCACCAAAGCTCCATCGCTGCCTCATTATTTCAGATGCAGTCAAAGAAGTGAGCTTAGGGTGTGCTCTTGGCTAGAATGCAGTAGGGTTGTCCGTAGTCTTGACACAAATTGATCTGTGTTCATTATTTGTCCAGAGGAATCTCTATTCCAGATATAGTTCTGTTAAGTACTACGTTGGTTCAAGCTGGTAAGTCTTAATTTTTAAATCAAAACTAATATCCTTATCTCTTGATGGCAATGCTCTTAAAAGCTCTAGGAGTTCTTGCTACAACTTTTGTGAGGAGACATTGCTCATTGCCCAGCTCGAGCAGCCCTTTTGTTTAGCGAGGCAGTGTGTTCATTAGAAGGAGACTCTGGAGCCAGACCTACTCCTCAGGTTCAAACTCTGGTTCTGCCTTTTCCTAAAGTTTAACCTTGAACAAGTTATGTAACCTCTCTGTGTCTTGACTCAAGATTGCTGTGAGGATTAAATGAGTTACTCTATTCATTCTACTCGTCTGCTACTGAGAAGAGTGCTTAGCACTTAATAAATAACACTTACGTGTCAGATATTTTTACAGCTGCTCCTATCTCAACATCTTTGCACTTGTGCCTTCTATCTGGAATGTTCTTCTTCAGACATTTGCATGGCACCGCTCCCTCACTTCAAATATCACTCCCTAGAAAGGCCTTTCCTGACCATCTTTTTCACTTTCTATTTCTATTCACTGCTTTCTAGACCTGATCGCCACCCAATATTATATTTTATATTTACTTTATCTTTCTAACTCTCTGTTTCTTCAAAAAGAATGTCATCTCAGTAAGATCATCTGTGTAGCAGTGTATCCAAAAAGTCTAGGACAGTGTCTGGTGTATACACAGTAGGCACAGATGCTCAGGAATTATTTGATGACTGAATATATGAAGGAATTATTATAAAAGTAGATCTACATTAGAATGCATTTGTATAAATACATAAATCTTTATATCAGAACTTCATAGAGCACAAAATAATCACAGTTACTCCAAAATGAACTAGATCCTGGTTTTAGGTTATGTTTGCAGTGAATTGAAGAACATTAGGCTCATATCCAACACTTATGAGTGTCTATAGAGATTCAAAACATAAGCCTGACCTTTCAGTTCAACTTCCCAAAGTCAATTTTGTTTCCAGTATACATGATGTTTAACATACCCTTGAAACGGAGAAAGAAAATGGTACAAGTATAAAGATTTGAGATTTTTTCACACACAAAGATGGCAATGCTTTCTGTCATTGGTGAAGAAGGGGTTTTTTAAGTAGTAATCACATAGTATGCATTTCTTTAGTGTTACTATTTAGTAATTTCTCATTTTCAATTTTGAATAACCTCATTATGATTTCATTAGCAATTGGCCTTACGTTTAAAAGCTTCTTTTGTATAAAGGATGGAAGAATATCTTCAACATTTTACCTAACTATAGACTAGAACCTCTAGTGACTTGACTTGACCGGTGTCTTGGCATTGTTGGTTTGATAATGATTACACCTAAATTGTAGAATGAAATTTCTGGCTTGGCTTTGCTTTTTTAAAATTAATCTCAAGGCAGGCCAGCGAGAGTGCTCCACTTGGAACTCTACACAAATGCAGCTGTAAACATTAGGGTCTCTTCAGTGAGTTTTTAAGAGGATTAAAGAAAGGGGTTACAAGGAATAAGACACCTGATTTTAGCATGTGTGATGGCCTGATAGCCTCTATATTTTCTTGAACATTTCTCCTCAAAAAGATGCATCTTAGAATCTAACTGTCCAGAATTGCATTATAGTAGCATTTAATGGATGGACTGTAGTGTTCTGTGCTCTGTTGTTGTTGGTGAGGCTCTGCCATATTTTTGCAGGATTTCTGCATGATAATTAATGGCTGTGCTGCTATTGGGCTATCAGTAGTCTATCTCTTGGACCTGGGGTTTTAAGTATCTTGTTAAAGATATCTATGTTGGTCAGAGTCCAGTTATAGTTTGGGAAGAGTTTTAATTTAATAAAAGACATATTTACATTGAAAAGATAGGAGAAAAAGCAGTACTAAAGGCCTCTTTCCCCCTCAGACATATTAAGTCTTCAGTGTTTTCTGGTTTGCTACTTTCATCCAATATTCATGCTTTCTTCCGTTGTTAAGTTTTAGCTAGTAAAGGAAAGTGAAATTTTTTCAAGGGCAATAAATTATTTTACCTCTACTCTACTTCCCAAGCCCACCCCCCACTCAGCTTTGATCTTCTGGATCATATCTTATCATTTTTATTGGTTTGAAGGTCCAGAGAAGAGAGCATTGGTTCAATAACTACTTCCTTCCTGATGTAGCTGTGATTTCTGGATTGTCTGAAGTTCTTTTGAAATTCTTCTATGGCAACTCAAATCTTGGAGGGATTGTGAAATGATAGATCCCCCTTTCTCTCAGGACTTTTTTTCTAAAATTATTAAAATTCACAGTCCAGGTTGGGTGGGGGGCGGGGGAGAGTACAGACTAGAAAGGGTTAATGGGGGAAAGAAGAGGACATCTGTAATGCTTTCAACAACAAAAATTTTTAAAAATACACAGTCCACATATCATTGGACCAATTAATCCTTTGCTGTCCTCCTATGTGGCTATTAATTCTTATCTTAACCCCCCAAAATCAGAGCATATACACAAATCTTTGTCCTTGAAAGTTTTATAGCCCCAGAGGAAGAACAAAGATTAATCATAATTACATTATCTTCCTGAAAATCTCAAGCCATGCTTCCCCTTTTAAGAACACAGATGATTCCTGAACTAACAGGAAACAAAGCTGAGAAATTTTTGAGGCTTGCCTTTTCTTTGCCATTGTCTAGGAAGGGGAGTATCGCTTTCCAGATTGGTCCACATCATTTTCCTATCAGGTCACTTAAGTAACAAATGTCATTCTGGATCCTCATCTTATTTCTTTATTGGCAAAAATGATTTAACCATCCAACTCTCCCACACATAATAGCTCACTTCTTCCTTGAGTTCCCACCATACTCCAGGTAGGTCATTCTATCACACTTAGCACATTGCATTAAGATTTGACATGAGCCTCACCTCCATGCTAGACTCTGGTGTTATCTATAATAATGAAAGTGTAATATGCTAATTAGACCAGACAGCCAAACGACCTTCCGGATGTCCTTCCAGACAAAGCGGCTACGAGGGCCAAGCCCCTTGCACAGATTTTGTGCATCGGGCCTCTAGTGTCAAATAAATAAATAGCAGCCATATGAAAGTCAGTGCTGAGTTTTCCATGAATACAAGTTCAAGAACATGGTCCATTATATATAACCATGCTGTTCTCACAGTGGAAAGAGTTGTACTTCTTTTGAACCAATGTGTGAGAGTGGTGCGTGTGTATTGTCGATGAAAGAATATCCAGCCTATAGAAAAGTTTCACAAGAGTTTATTTGAGCCAAAATTTTAAGGACATGACTGGAAGCAAAATCTCAATGGATTGAGAAAATGCTTTTGAGAATGGCAGTTTTGCATTTCCTTGAATGCAGTTAGAATCAGAGGAAAAAACGTAAGGAAGGTTCACGAAATCCATTGGTGGTAGATTAAGAAGGTGGGAGGAAGTAAATTAGGAAGATCTCTAGGATTGGATGAAAAGCAAAATGGAGAAACACATACTTATCTTACATTGGATAGTTAACATTGAACATTTACAGCACATATTACATTGGATGGTTAACATTTACAGCACGTATGGGTGGTACATAAGGAGCAAGAAAACAGTGAGGGTCTCTGTCCTCTGGTGCCTGTGGTTGTGCTTTTGAGGGATCCAGAAATGAAAATCACTCTAACGTCTCATAGGTGTGTCATCCTACATGCATAAGAACAATGGACAGAGGTCACTTCCGGTAAAGATTGACCTTTCCTGAGGACGCTCTAGGCCAGGGACATAACTGCCTGCCATGGACTAGCCAGTTAGGAATCAATGCTCAGACCATCCTGCACAGTTTTTGGTCCCTGAGCTTGAGAGGCCTGCCTTGTGCCCCCCACCCCCAACAGAGCTTGCAGATTGATTACATAGCCCTTGTTTTGTTCAGTGTAGGAGTGCATGCATGTGTGCCACTCTGAAACACCTGCTAGAGAAAGCAAACTAGGATGAATATATAGTCTTTTTTTTTTTTTTTTTTTTTTTAGCAAATAATATTTTGTTACCCCACTCCTGGTTCAGTCTTAGTTTATTATTCATTCATTTTATATTATATAGAGTATATATCTTTATCAGTTACTTAAAAACCTTTAGGCAACATCAGTTAAATGTCAGTATTTTACAGAAATAATGAAAAAGCATTTCTTTTTTTGGTGACAAAGAACGTAGGGGGAAAAACCATCATAAGAATGTTATTTACTGCTACCCAGGTAATAAAATGACACGATGGCAACCCTTAACACCTTAACAAACTCTCCTCAACTGCGGAAGAAAACGTCTTTAGAATTCTAAGTACAGTAACATAGCTGGGAAAATAACAGCTTAGACATAGTAGAGGAGGCCACTGAGATGGCGTGTGCTCCCTTACCTTTCAAACGGCCACCTCTGAGGAACAGATTCCTGAGCAGTTAGGTAATCTGCATCCTGACCAAGCTTTAATCACAACTCACATTTCTGTGATTTTAAATCTGAAATTTGTATTTAAATGTGGGTCACCTTGGCAGGACCAAATAGAGATTTAAACACATACATTTAAGAGATTGCATATCTTTCTTGTTTTCAAATGACTGAACATTGACCCAGAGCCTTCACATTTAAGTCACTGCTATGGGTGTTCAAGGAAATGCTTGCTCTTCTGAGAAATGGTGTCAGACACTTGGTTAAAGGCAATGAAAACTTGGAGGATAAGCTTGCTGTTGCAGAAAATCAATGATGTTAACCAAATATTTGGGTATCCTATTAATGATGTGTATCCTATATAATAAAAGTGTAATATGCAAATCAACTGAACGGCCGAACAGTGGAACAACCATCCGGAGGACCATCCAGGACCATGCTATGACACCCACTGGTGCCAGGCCAGCCAAAGTGGGTGTGATATGATTGGTCGGGGGCCTGGCCATCGCCTCATAACTCCCCACAGAGGGAAGCCCAAGCCACCGGCCAGCGGGCTGTGGCAGGTGGGCGGGGCCTCCCTCTGAGAGGGAAGCCCAGGTCCCGGGTGCCTGCCAGCGGCCGGAGGGAAGCCCGGGTCCCGGGTGCCAGAGGGAAGCCGGTGCCAGTAGCTGGAGGAAGGAAGGCCTACTCTTGCATGAATTTCATGCATCGGGCCTCTAGTCTATAATAATAAAAGGGTAATATGCTAATTAGACTGGACCTCTTCCGGACATTCTTCCTGATGAAGTGGGGGCCGGAGGGAAGCCAGCCTGGGTCCTGGGTGCCTGTGGGCAGCCTGAGGGAAGCCAGCCCGGGTCCCGGGTGCCTGCGGGCAGCAGGAGGAGGGAAGCAACCCGGGTCCCGGGTGTCAGAGGGAAGCCGGTGCTGGCAGCTGGGGAAAGAAAGGCCTGCTCTTGCACGAATTTTCGTGCATCGGGCCTCTAGTAATTTCTATATGTGAGTAAGCTCAGCAAAGTAATTAAATCAATGCATATGCTAATGTGAATTATAATGGCTATCCTTTGTTGAGTCCTACATGCTAGGCACTATGTTAAGCATTTTAATCAAAGTAATTTCATTTAATTCTCTTAACACATTTATGAAAAAATAGATTTTATTCATATTTTATAAGTGAGAGTACAAAGGCTCAGAGGGGTAACTTCACTCACCCATAGTCACACAGCTATTAAATAGCAGTGCCAAGGTTCAAAACCAGGCCTATCTGATTGAGAGTCCACATCTATAAGCACTTTGCTTTCTCACTGTTTTGTGAAATCATATTCTTTCTGTCTTCAATTCAGAATGTCCCAGACAGTAGTGGATTTTCTACCAATAATCAAACCCAGTTACATTAGTTTCTGTTCTTGGTGAAGGCAGGCAGCAGACTCTTTAAGCAAGTGTTTGATTTAGAGGAAGTGGTTCCTCTGACTCATCTCCACATACCTGAGCAATAATCCTCCAAATGAGTTATGAAGAACAGTACTGACATTTGGTAAGATTTTACCATCTAGCCTGGGCAGTGTGGCTCAGTGGTTGAGCGTTGACCCATGAACCAGGAGGTCATGGTTCTATTCCTGGTCAGCATGTGCCTGGGTTGTGGGCTCAATACCCAGTGTCGGGCGTGCGGGAAGCAGTTGAACAATGATTCTCATCATTGATATTTCTATCTCTTCCTCTCCCTTCCTCTCTCTGAAATCAATAAAAATATATTCTTAAAAATCACTATTATTTAAAAAAAATGTTATCATCTAAAAGTACATGATACCTTCCCAGATGGCATGATTATCAATCTTGAATTTTCAGCATGTTTTAAAAATTGTTTCCATTTTATGGCACATCAAACTTTTTTTTGAAGTAAAAGAGAAAAAGAAACGAAGCGAGTATACCACAATAAGGGAAACTGTTTGAAGACATCAGCCCAACTCTACAATTAAGTAATTGTTTGGCTACAATTACAAACCTCAGCCAAAAATCTTTACTGCATATTAGATCATGGTATTTTTTTTTAATGAGAAGAAATTTAGAAAGTTCATAAAGAAGATAGCCTTAAGTTTTTAAGGCAGGTTTCGGACTATTTGGATTTTCTCACACATTCATGATTATTCTCAGAAATTAATATTACTCTGTTGTTCCCATTTCGTTTTACTGCCCTGAAATCCTGTTGTTGAAACTACAGGACTTGGAAAATAACAGGAACATCCTGTTGTCAAAAATAAATTCCTTCTGATAAAGTGTTGATTCAACTGTAGCCAATTTTTTTCAGAGAGGGGAAAGGCCTCAGTGGGAGGGGGCTTATGAATGACAAAGTCATTTTGGATTCATTGCCATTTCCTGATATCTGTTAATTTCTAAGTGAATGAAATTTATTCTTTTGTTTGAATTTGTGTGTGTGTTTTTAATTTTAATATGTGAAGTCATTAAAAACTTTAATGGAGGAGTAGTATGGTCTATGCTGCCTGGGGGATTACTATGAAGTATTATATTCAGAAATATGCATGTTCTATAGACCCCTAGCTCTTGGGGATTCATATGCAAAGTAAAGTAAAACACTAGGGACACTTCCTGAAAAGGGAATTTTTTAGATTATTAGCAGAACGTGGCCCCTGACAATCGTCTGTTATTTTTCTGTCGAGTCTGACTTATGCTCAGAGCCTCCTTTAGAACATTGACCTAGGAGTTTCGACGGCCAGGTTTTGGACAAACTTTGCATCTTGGTGTGTTTTGTTGTTTTTTTTTCACCCATAAAACTATAGGCAGGACGGGATGACTTCTATCCCTTCTAGTTCTAAGATCCTATGAAGAAGAAAAAATTCCGAAAGAAGGAAGTACAATTATCTTTCCAATAGACAGCTCGGGTTGATGGGGATGTCAATGCCCTGTCTTCTAACAGTCAGCATTGGGGATCCTCCAGTAGAATGCAGACTTCCGAGAGGCTAGAAACTCCCCCTCTTCTGGAAATCTATCAGCTAATTGGCCTTACCCTTCCATGTGCCCTCTCCTTGGGGGCCTTGGAGTAGGGGAGAAGAAGGCAGGGGGGCAGGAGTACAGCAGGTAAGAAACTATCAGTTAAATCCCTAAAGGAGTTCTGAACCAACAGCTCCGTCTACTGCTGCTGACACTTCTGAGCCCAGCGGGCCACTCAGCCTGGGTTGTGCCATCATGCTATGTTGGACTTTCTTGAATAGCACCTGCCTCTTTTTGAATGGCTCATAATTACCTTCACTTTTCAAATTGGAACCAAGTTTTAACAACTAGTTTTGCAGAAACACACATGAGTCATGAGGAAGAGCAGCGAAGGGAAAGTTTTCCTCCTTCCCCTCATGCAGAGCCGCTGTGCACACAGGCACTCACCTTATTTGCAAGGCTGAATCACATATCTGCTGACTGATAAGGAATTCAAGAGAGAAAAAGCTGCTATCCAACCCTGCCTACTCCAGTAGATTTTTCTTTTATTGAATTCATAGTGTTCAGCACTTTCTCCCTTTTTTGGAACAGGTTAATTCTTGTATATACATGAGAGGATCTAGATCTTAGTAATAGGTGACAATAATAAATATAGCTATCTTTTATTGAATATCTACAGAATGCCAGGCTCTGAGGTAAGAGCTTTACATGTATTGACTCATTGAGTTCTCACTTCACTCATATGTGGTAGATGGAGATGCTATTGTTCTCCTTTATTTTTTTATTAGGTAACTGAGGTATAGACAACTTCAATCCTGGCCCAAGTCACAAAATCGATAAGATGTGCATCCGGGATTGACCCAAATAGTCTAGTTCTGGAGCCTTTATTCCTAGCAGTACATTTCTTTTCTATAGGCAGCGATATCCTAATCCAACAGGAGGCTTCTGCCCCCTCTGCCCTTCTCCCACACATAGACCCTCAATAGCAACATAATTTTCTTTGAAGAATCCTATCTAATAAAAGAGAAACATGCAAATTGACCGTACCCCCGCTATGCCCACAAGCCATGCCCACAAGCCAATCAGGAGCGAGTATGCAAATTAACCCCACTAAGATGGCAGTTAATTTGCATATCCAGGTGCAGAGCAAAGATTGAAGACAGCGTAGAAGGAAGCCAAGCACTGCACAAGGGAGCAAAGTTGCGGAGAAGCAAGCGGGGAGGCGGCGAAGGGAGGGAAGCAGGTGGGGCAGCGGAGAAGGCCGCAGGAAGCCCTATTCTTGCAGGAATCTTCCTGCAATGGGCCTCTAGTCTTTACATAAATCACAAGGAGGTCACTTTATCTCTATCTATTTGGTGTCTAGTTTAGGGCTGTCCAACTAAGAAATTTTAAAATGTTGCTTCCTCTACATCAGGTATGATCCAATCCTTATGATTTCCAAACTTCAAGGAAAGTGAAATGTGCCATTTTCCCATCAAAACTGGGGATTCCCATAGAGTGGATAGAACTTTGGCCTCCATATCATTTACTCAAGTTTTACTTTCCTTTTCTTAAATTAACTCTTAACCTCTGTCTCATTTTCCCGAGGTATTTTGGTCCATGTTTTTTCAGCTTTTTAACATTTATTAGATATCCCCCACATGTTGGCATTGTAGTATAGGATTTTATAATGTTCTCACATTGTTTATTGTATTTTTTTTTTTTTTTGCTCCAGGATCCTTCAGGGTATATTAAAATACTCAATAAATACTAATTAGTACTAGTATCATGGACCAATCCTAGCAACCACTTAATATGAACATATATAGGGTCTTTAGATATCTTAATACACATATTTGATGTGCTAACCCATTACTCAGTAAAGACTAATATCCTGAAATATGTGTTCAATAAAAAAATTGAAGTATATCAGGGTTGAGATGGGCTTAGCAACAAAGCTGGCTCTTGGAGCCAAGATATAACATAATGTACAACTTAAGATAATGACCTTAAAGTTATTGACAGATAACTCACCTACTCACATTATCCTTATTTTCTCAATAGTAAAGAGTTAACCCTAATATTTACAGATCTTAAGATTAAAATTTTACAAATAGGACAAGAAAGTGAATAGTGTATTTTAAACAATGACTGTGATTAACAATCTCTTAATGTCAATTATTACAATGTGCTGTAAATGTTAATGAGACTATACATGATACAAGATGTCGTATGACTGAGCATTCATTCCTCCAGGGAATGCCCTAGAAATGTTTTCTTGTAACATTTGCTACCTTCACATAAAGCCAGAGGAATTGGTACGTCTAATCTCCAGGAAAATGTAATGTGGCTACTTTTCAGTAAAAGGTGGTCAGTAATTATCAGTTGGATTATCCTTCTGCCAAGTGATTTTTGCTACTTCAAGAAATAATCACCATTTCTGTCAGGATATTTAGTCACTTACAATATCTATATCTTTCATAGAGCGGCCCACAGTGACACTCTTGTCAGCATAGACCTAAACTTCTACCTTTCTCATGTTTTTCATGGGCGATATAAGTGTGCTAGTGGCCCAGTGCACAAAATTTGTGCACAGGGGGATGTCCCTCAGCCCAGCCTGCACCCTCTCTAATCTGGGACCCCTCAGGGGATGTCCGACTGCTGGCTCCTAACTGCTCACCTGCCTGCCTGATCTCCCCTAACCACTCTGCCTGCTGGCCTGCTCGCCCCCAACTGCCCTCCCTGCCAGCCTGCTTGACCCCGACTGCCCCCCCTGCAGGCTTGATTGCCCCCAACTGCCCCCCCTTGCTGGCCTGCTCACCCCCAACTGCCTCCCCTCCACCAGCCTGATCACCCCCAACTGCCCCCCCCCACTGCCAGCCTGCTTGACCCCGACTGCCCCCCCTGCAGGCTTGATCGCCCCCAACTGCCCCCCCCTTGCTGGCCTGCTCACCCCCAACTGCCTCCCCTCCACCAGCCTGATCACCCCCAACTGCCCCCCGCCACTGCCAGCCTGCTCGCCCCCAACTGGCCCCCCTGCTGGCCTGTTTGCCCCCAACTACCCCCCCCCCCCGCCCACCAGCCTGATCACCCCCAACTGCCCTCCCCTCCTGGCCTGATTGCCCCTAACTGCCTCTGCCTCAGCCCCGCCACTATGGCTTTGTCCAGAAGGACATCTGGAAGGTCTCCCGGTCTAATTAGCATGTTACCCTTTTCTTAGTATAGATTGTAAGAGTATTGGGGAAGAGAGAACTTCAAAGCCTACAACATTTTCATCAGGAAAAAGAAGTTAGCATGTGTCATGTTAATAGTTATGGTAACATGACCCATGGCCCCCAATTTCTTCTTAGCTATTCCTAAATGCTTTGAGTTTATTGAAATAAACACAGATTGAACCCAAAAAATAAAAATTGTATCTCCAACACTTACCTAAGATTAGAAAGTACTGCATACTGCCTGTGTGGTGAGGGGTTGGCCTCATTCAAAAGCTGCTTTGCGGCTAATGGTCATACTCTAAGGATCAGTGTGGCCATTGAAATCATGAAGTCAGATGTGGGTGGAGAGAGGGTGCAAAAAGACCAAATTTTTTGGACATTAATCTTATATTCTTGTGCCCACCCTGTAAATCTATATTTTTATAAAATCATAAAAAGCTGTAATTTTACTATCTTCGGATACAAGAATGTAGCATAAAATTCTTTAAGAAAAATGCTTTTCACCGATCATTCAGAGCCTTGGTAAGCAAGGGGTAAGAGCAGGACACCTTTGCGTGTGTTAGGACAATGACATTTTTCAGCACCAAACAATGTTGTTTTATGAGAACATGGAGCATTGGTACATGCAAAAAATAACAAGTCAGCGTGACCTTATCCTGATTAAAGTCTGAATGGGCTTGATTCACTGGAACCTACCTGGAGTGAAGGTGGTAGACTGATTTCAACAGTAGCATCATGTTATTCAGGGAACAGGTTCTTCAGAGTTGAGTTTCTTGGAAAAAGAAAAAAACAAAAAAACACACAAAAGGTCATTTGAGGGTATCATGGTTTCAGACGGGTTTTTGTCAGTTATCTCTTACCTGTTAATGCTAAGAGTGTATTATTCACCTTTGGAATTTATGTAAATACTAGAGGCCCAGTGCATGATTTAATCATGCACCTGGTGCACCAGCGGGCTGTCCGCCGGTGCCCCAGGCCTTCCGAAAGCCTCCGGCGCTGCGGAGGCTTTCGAAAGGCCTTGCGCCGGAGCAGACAGGCGGCCAGGTCCCCCGCTTTGGCCTTTGATCGCGGGGGACCTGTCCGGCTGGCTGTCCGCCGGCGCCCCAGGCCTTCCGAAAGCCCCCGGCGCTGCGGAGGCTTTCGAAAGGCCTTGCGCCGGAGCAGACAGGCGGCCAGGTCCCCCGCTTTGGCCTTTGATCGCGGGGGACCTGTCCGGCTGGCTGTCCGCCGGCGCCCCAGGCCTTCCGAAAGCCTCCGGCGCTGCGGAGGCTTTCGAAAGGCCTTGCGCCGGAGCAGACAGGCGGCCAGGTCCCCCGCTTTGGCCTTTGATCGCGGGGGACCTGTCCGGCTGGCTGTCCGCCGGCGCCCCAGGCCTTCCGAAAGCCCCCGGCGCTGCGGAGGCTTTCGAAAGGCCTTGCGCCGGAGCAGACAGGCGGCCAGGTCCCCCGCTTTGGCCTTTGATCGCGGGGGACCTGTCCGGCTGGCTGTCCGCAGGCGCCCCAGGCCTTCCGAAAGCCTCCGGCGCTGCGGAGGCTTTCGAAAGGCCTTGCGCCGGAGCAGACAGGCGGCCAGGTCCCCCGCTTTGGCCAGAGGCGCCGCGAGCTCAGCGTCCTTCTGGCCCAATCAGCTACCCTGGCCACCCTGAGTCCCGCCCCCTGCGCCTCCTGCTGGCCCAATCGTGGGCGTAGCGGAGTGATGGTAATTTACATATTACCATTTTATTATGTAGGATATTTTACCTTTTAATGAGCCTGGGACGTAGGTAACTGTGTTATTCACCACGAGCTAATCATACACAACACTGGACTGTTTTTTAGTGTATATAGTGTATCTGACTACTTTACAGTTTTAGACAATTTAATGTTTAATGGGTTTTTGTTCACATTTTTCTTTGCTCAATCTTTTCAAGTAATATAAGCATATAGATACATTATAAGTAATAAAAGGGAGCCTGATTCTTGTTTTTTTGGTCTTTTGGCTTATGAGGCAGTTGTCAATGCAGAATTAGATAGCAATGCTAATCATGGCGTAGAGTAAGCTCTAAAACTGGTAGACATGAAGTGATGTTCTACTACATCTTCAGATGCAACATTGTTTTAAAGAATAGTCATGTGTTCACTTCCTCTTTCTATCGCCCATTCACTAGTGCTGTTTGAACTATGGCCGTTATAGTTGCATGTAAAAACCCACAAAAGCTACTTCAAGTAAAGGGGTGGGGTTAGAGAAGTATGTGTACCCAACCGGCATTCTCATGAGCATTCAAATGCTGGAAATGGGGTATAATTGGACCTCAGCAAACTAGAATTAGAATTAGAATGCTGAAAACCAAAGCCACACTCTTCATCTCTCAAAGACCACAGAATCTCTAACTTGTGAGCATCTGAATGCTTCTCTCACCTATCCCTTGTTATCCCCTCTTCTCTGTCGATTTCTTATGTATTCATTGTGTATTTATTCCAGTATGGCTGTCTGCTCTGAACTTTGAGAGCAAATTTACAGTGGTCAGCTCTAGTGCCCACCACTAACGGGCAACTATCTCAAAGATTCTCAAAGCTGATTAGCTCAGCTAAACTGTTAGAGCCGAGTCACTAAATTCCAAGTCAGGGGCAAGCCAGAAGGATGATTGTCTTTGGGTCAGGGATATATCTCATAGCCAATTGCCAGTGGCTAGGGTGATCTGTGGCTGGGGTGTGGGGATAGAGGTACATGGTTCATGGGGTAATGTTTTTCAGAAACCTTGAGCAGAGTGGGCAATGGAAGAGCATGTTTATTGCACTCACTCACTTCAGGGTTGTTTCTCTGCAGCAGGACTGAATATTTATCTCCCACCCACACCCACCACAGCCCAGCACGCCCCTTCTCATTTCATCCCTCCGGTCTGCAGATCGATTGCCTCCTCTCTCGCTTTATTTGCTAGCTCTCTCCTTTTCTGTAATCAGAGTGCTCAGGTTGCCAATCCCAGGCTTCTACTAGTACATATGGCAGATCTCTGCTTCTCCATCCCTTTTGCTTCCTGCTGCTTTTCTTTCTCTCTGGTTCTTCAGGCTGCTGTTGACCACCATGTGCTATGAAAATATCTGGATCTGTTTCTCCTTGGGGGTACACAGTCCCATGGCTTTGCTGCCAGATGTAAAGATTAGTTAATTACATTAATCTACATTACACTGAGTGGCCAGATTATTATGCGTTCAGAGATCATAATAATCTGGCCACTCAGTGTATGTTCCATGCGTGGGCTAGAAGAATGCTTCTCAAACTTTCTATGTGCCCATGAAATGACTGGGCATCTTGTCAGGGGGTGTAAGCTTCTGCATTTTTAACCAGCTCCCAGGTAGTGCCAGTGATGCTGATGGGAGAGCACCACTTTGAGGAAGAGACTAGATTCTGATGTGCTGCCACTTCTTGTAACTCTAATCTGCTTGATGTGAAGGACCATGACTTAGGCAACTTCATATAGCCTTCCGTGCCCAGTACTGTCCCTGGGACATGATAGATATTCCAATGTTGCTTGGATTTTTACTGCATTGAGTACATCTGAAATACAGAATTTTCTGTGCCTACTTTTTCTTTAAGGAAGTGGTTTTCAAACACTGCTAAAAATCAGTTGAATCAATACTAGTACACATTTCTTAAGGGTCTTATTATGCAAAGCACTAGGAGAAAAATAAATAAAAACAAATTAGAGTCCCTGTCCTCAAGGAGAACACTGGCATGTTTACCACTAACTCTAATATGTCTTTACTAGAATTGTAGAAATGATTTTAGAATTGTAGAGGTAGCAGTAAAGGCAAATGAGCCGGTTTTATGCTACTAGCAATTTGACCTTAAGTAATTTACGTGTCATTTTCCCATGTGTCCATTGAGGCTAATGGGACTGCTGTGATGTTTATGCATAATAATGCATGTGAGGATTGAAGTTCATGCCTTGCATTTAGTAAATGATCCCCACTAGTGTTATTTGTGGTGGTGATGGTAGTAAGTATAGTAGTAGTAATAATTACGATAGTCTACATTATCCACCTAATTCAGTTTAGGAAAATATCTCGTTCCTTCCCTTCCTCTCTAAGTCCATCTGTTATCCTAATGTTCAATTTCACTTTGTAGGGCTTATCTGCAATTTAATTTTAACTTTGTTTCTGTTTAAAGCTTAAGCTTAAAAGAAAATACATTTTAGAAATCAGTCTATTTCCCTTGGTATGAAAACTGTTATATGCACTACAACAGGAGGACAGAAAGAACCTATTTTCCTACCTTGAAGCTGCTTAAACCCAAACTGTAATTTTCTCTTCTTCTCATGTCTCCATAAATTTATTTATTTTCCATGTGGAGGAGACAAAGGTGGTTGAGGCAACAAATGTAGCTTTTGATGCAGAGGCCATCATTAACGAAGTCTTAAGGAGGCCTACCTGGGGGAGGCTAGCACATGAGCCTGGGAATCACGACTGTTGTCGTTACGGAGGGGAAGTACTGAGTTATAAAGAAGACCTTGGCAACAAACCTTTATTATTCTCCCATTGCCTCGGTCCTTTTTCATGTCTATGTAATCCAGATGTAACTCAGATGCCAGCTGCCTGGATTACTTTAAATCCTGCAGAGTGCCAGGGGCAACTTGTTCTTTAAAATGGAATTTAAATGGACTCCAATCGCAGGCACTCGTACAGGGGGTTCTCCGTGTTCCTCCCAATGTTGTCAGCAGTTACGAGTGGAGTTTATGTCTCTCCTGGACTCCTTTGCTTCTGAGCTTCTCCTTATGCTTATTCCAGACAGGAACCAAGAACCTGAAATACCCCAGGCCACCGACATAATTTTTTTTTTTTACTCGTGTTAGATAATGCAAGTGAAAACACTTCAATAAGGATAAAGTGCTGCCTAGGGAAAGTAATAACCTTACCAAACTAGAAAGTGACATCAGGCATTGTAAATGCTCCAAGCTACCCCGGGAGGAGGAAAAACCGAAGGTAATGAAACAGTATCTGCTTGTTTCATCTGGCTAAAAATAGAGAAAGGGTTGAAGTCCTGACAAGATTTTGAAATAAATTAGGACTGTCCGTGGGTTATAATAAGAAAGAAAATTTGCCCATGAAAGTTTAAAAGGGAACAGCAAAAGTTAGTCATGTGATTTATAAGAACCCCAAAGAACATTCAGCACCCAGAGAGGGGAGAAGGGTCCCCAGAGTGCTTCGAAGCTGGATGAGCTGGGAACTACAAGGAGCACACTTTCCTCACCCTTTTTAAGAAAGGACATCCACACGGCCTTTGTCTCATTTTCTGGTAACTGCCAGATGTGTCCTGGAAGCAATGGCTGCCAGCACCATAATCGACTGCCTCCACAGCCCTCCAGCGTGCATAGCATTTGGTCTGTTCATTTCTTACATGACATTCAGTTTTTCCAAGAATTTGTTCCTAGCCTTAGTTCAGAAACTATTCCTAACATGATATTCACAGTTTCCTAACTCCCACATCGCTTTCCTATGATCTAATCCTCAAACTACCTAGATGCACTGTACATCTTACTCGGTTGGACTGAAGGAAATTCTGATTGATGAGGCTTTTTTCTCCTCCTTTTAAGGGTAGTTGTCTGACACCCCAACCCCCAGGAGAGGTAGTACACAAGGCAGGTAGTTTTGGCTGCAGGGACACTGGGGTGGAGTCACAGCTGGACAGGAGTAGGCGAGAGGAGGAGCCAGCTGTACTGCAGGACCCAAGGTAGGCAGGAAAGCTAGGAGTGCTGCCAACAGGAACAGGCGGGCTGGAGGCCAAAGCCCTCCTCGTTAATCACCCGCCCATGTTGACCATGCAGAGGACAGACTGGTACTTAGGACAGGGCACAACTGTGGGGCTCTGAAGAAACTGGGGGGAAGGGACCACTTCAGGATTGGATCATTTCCCCGCTTTCTCTGAAAGAATGGGCCAGGTGGCCAAGTCATCGTACAAGCAGGGAGAATTGCAAAGGAGACTTTTAAGAGCGATGACACTTAGGGAATTTCCTTCTCTTCCCGAGAGCCCTGCAGACATGCCTGGTTAGTGCTAGCATCCCGGAGGTCCACTGTGCCCTTTTATTTTTTTAACCAGGCTGGTGCGCCATTAGTTGGGGTTCTGCTCTCAAAGGTTGTCCTCGGAATCTGAAACGAAGTTTTTAGGAAGGCACCTCAAGTGGAGAAGTGGGAACCAAACATGAAAAGGTGTATGTGTTGGAGTCAAATCTAAACACTGGCACCCTGTATAAAATGTTTATTAATCCTAGAGCACCTCACAATAGACTCAGTGACTCTCCTCATTTTACATCCTGAAACTGGATTGTGATGACATTGTTCAAGGTAAAAAGAGAGCAGTGAAGTCTGTGTGAGTTTCTTCATCTGTGTCTGCTTTTGTCTAAGCACCGTTAGGCCAGTGTGTGGCTGTGATTCCATAATTCTGACGAAAACAAGAGAAAAATCATTCAAAGCCAGTATTCATAGAAATGCCTAGCCATCATGATCACTATTTTTAGTACAGAAATATATTCAAGATCAAGGCCATTAATGTTTGCCTGTTTTATCTCGTCATGTGCCTTTTACCGGGAAGATACGGGTCTGTGGCACACAGAGGAGCGTACAGGGAAGGAGTAGCCTTTGTACTGCCCAAATTAAATCCTGAAAGCCAGGAAATCCATCATTCTGACATCTCTTTGCGGATGCAGAATATATGTTGAAATATCTCTTGGAATGTGTCTTGATTACAAGAGGAATACATTTAGCAGATCATGTTAATTAGGAATAATACCTAAGGAAGGTCTTTGATTATGTGTCTCTTTTTAAATATAAAATTGAGGCACTTTTTCCCCAAATAGCAAGAATGGATGATTCCCTGATTATTATATTTTGAATTTTGAGGTTTTCTTCTAAACATGTTATATTTTTTTCCTTGATTTTTTTCAGAATTCATTATTTTTTTACTAGTTGTAATCTAGGCTATAGGTATTATGTATTAAAAATGGAGAAGTTGGGGAAAATATTTGAAAAGAAAACTACCTACTATTAAGGTTTCTTGTCATTAAAAGTATTATAGTGCTATAAGCTACAGGAGTTATGTCCTTTTTAAGAATACTGAAGAGTACAGTTTTAAATATTGAGAACTTATTTAGTAGCCCTCCCTTTTTATTTTCAGAGAGAGAGAGAGAGATAAAAGGAGAGGGGGAGAGAGAAACATCTATGTGAGAGAGAAACAGCAATCAGCTGCATCCCACACACCCCCTGCCAGGGATCAAGGCACATGTCATGACCAGGAATCAAACTGGTAACCTTTGGGTGCATGGGACGATGCCAAACCAACTGAGCCACAATGTCCAGGCACATTTTTATATTTTTTGTGTGAAAGATTTTATGTAAAGAACTAGAGGCCCGGTGCATGAAATTCGTGCATGGGAGGGGGGGTCCTTCAGCCCAGCCTGCACCCTCTCCAATCTGGGACCCCTTGAGGGATGTCCGACTGCCCGTTTAGGCCCGATCCCGGTAGGGATCGGGCCTAAACGGGCAGTCGGACATCCCTCTCACAATCCAGGACTGCTGGCTCCCAACTGCTCACCTGCCTGCCTTCCTGATTGCCCCTAACCGCTTCTGCCTGCCAGCCTGATCACCCTGTAACTACTCCCCTGCCAGCCTGATTGATGCCTAACTGCTCCCCTGCCAGCCTGTTTGCCCCTAACTGCCCTTCCCTGCAGGCCTGGTCACCCCTAACTGCCCTCCCCTTCAGGCCTGGTCACCCCTAACTGCCCTCCCCTGCAGGCCTGGTCCCCCACAACTGCTCTCCCCTGCAGTCCTGTGTCCCCGCAACTTCCCTTCCCTAAAGACCCGGTCACCCCCAACTTCCCTCCTCTGCTGACCTGGTCACCCCTACCTGCCCTCCCCTGCAGGCTTGATCGCCCCCAACTGCCCTCCCTTGCAGGCCTGGTCCCTCCCAACTGCCCTCCCCTGCTGGCCTGATCGCCCACAACTGCCCTCCCTTGCAGGCCTGGTGCCTCCCAACTGCCCTCCCCTGCTGGCCATCTTGTGGTGACCATCTTGTGTCCACATGGGGGCAGGATCTTTGACCACATGGAGGCAGCCATCTTGTGTATTGGAGTGATGGTCAATCTGCATATTACTCTTTTATTAGATAGGATAGAGGCCTGGTGCATGGGTGGGGGCCAGCTGGTTTTCCCTGAAGGGTGTCCTGGATCAGGGTGGGGGTTCCCTTGGGGAGTGGGGCAGCCTGGGTGAGGGGCCTGTGGTGGGTTGCAGGCCGGCCACGCCCCCCGGCAACCCAAGCAGAGGCCCTGGTATCTGGGATTTATTTATCTTCTACAATTGAAACTTTGTAGCCTGGAGTGGAGCCAAGCCTCCTGCTTGCTCCGTGGCGGCAGCCATTTCTATTGGAATTTATTTATCTTCTATAATTGAAACTTTGTTGCCTTAAGCGGAAGCCTGGGCCGGCCAGGGCGTGTAGAAAGTTTGGCTTCCTCCATTGCCGGGGAAACCTAAGCCTCCCTCCTGCTCGCTCCATGTGGCTGCAGCCATCTTGGTTGGGGTTAATTTGCATACTCGCTCCTGATTGGCTGGTGGGCGTGGCTGGTGGGCGTGGCTTGTTGTAGCAGAGTGGTGGTTAATTTGCATATTACTCTTTTATTAGATAGGACAAGATGATTTAATAACTTACGAGTAAAATTTTCCAGTTACATCTCTAAAATCATTTTTTGTAGACTTTCAATGTTATTAGAATTAATAAATAATGTAAGTTTACCTTGGACCTCATTGTTCTAGATAAACTCTAGTAATAACAGATGCAATTGAGCAGTATAGCTTCTAAATGGAAAGTTGTCATCATTTTCAAGAGAATTCATTGGCTCTACAGGAAATGTATAGCTTAGGAATGACAGATTGAGCCCTAGCAATCCTCACATTTACCATTTGCTATACCTTCTCTCATGCAGTCCCCAGTGTGACCTTGGGCTCAGTAGGCCAAGAAAATAGAGCTGCAAAGCAAGTGCACATTTCTCAAATTATTTGGACAGGACCTTTTTTTTTTTTTTAAGTTTTCTGAGCCTCTCAGGATGTGCTTGTTTCATGGATCCTACTTTGTGAAGCAGTGGATGAGATTTAATCATGTAGCCTCTATTTGAACAAAGCTTCAATTTGTCAAACCAAAATGAGCTTTTGCCAACACTTAGATACAAAGCGTTAGTATAAAGCAATGATGTCATACATTCTGGATTTCAGAAATATTCGTATTGAAGTTGTCTGAGTGATCGCTTCTCTTCTCTTTCAGGTGTTTCATCCCCAATATCTATGCCGCTCTGTTCACCGCAGCCCTGGTCCCTTTAATGTGCCTCGTGGTGGTATTTGTGGTGTTCATCCATGCCTACCAGGTGAAGCCGCAGTGGAAGGCCTATGACGATGTCTTCAGGGGAAGAACAAATGCCGCAGGTTTGGAAGGAGTTGTATTTGTACTTTGGAGATGAGAACTTTTTAATGGCGGGGGAATTGGCACGGCAATTTTTTTTATCAAGAAAAAGAGAGAAGTTAGACTCAGCTTTCAGCTGTAGTCTCCAGTACCTCCTGCTTCTTAGTACTCCCTGACATCTCTCTTTAGGTCTCTGTAGGTTTTATTGCTGGTTTCAGTTTTGTCTTTTTAAGATATTAATGTCCAAGGAAATGAGTCACACAGCCTTTGGGAGTTGCTTGCCAAAGCTTCCTTCAACTTAAGCAGTAATAACCTATGTTCAACCTGCGAAATGTATCCATTTCTTCCTGAGAATCTGAGAATTCGTCACAAACAAACTTCCATTGTGCTCAGGAGTGCTGTGTTTTGCATGTGGAGTTCTGCTTGTGCTGACAGATGTTTAAAAACATATGTGATCGGACAGCTTCATAAGTGGCTACACATGTCTAGTGATTTAACAGTGCAAGTCTTTCCAGCTCAAATTGGCTTTCACTGCAGCTCATTTTTTCCCTTTGAATCATACTTAACACAGGTTTCTATGATCTGATTCTTTTTTGTTGTTAGATTAGAGTCTCTTAGGAATTTCCTTAACTGGGAACAATAACCACACACCTACATACAGAAAATTCTGTCTAAAATGGTTTGAGTGACTAGAATATTAGGGACAATCTTGTGCTGGGAGTGGAGGATCCCGCTTGGGCCAGTGAAGAAGAGGAGTCTCTCTTTTCTAAACTTTGACAAATCTAGAGCCAAATGCATGAGAGGAATTCTTCACATTTTAAGTGCTTCTCAAAGTTTAAGCAAGAGATATATATGAAGTCCCTAGAACAGTGCCTAATATATTACTGGGGGTTCAATAGATATTGCCATTTATAGGATAATAAAAGGAGGTACTGTAATAGAAGAAAAACCTTCTGGCACCTGAACTGGATCAGGAAAGATGCAAAAAAGATTTTCCTCTTGGTATAAAGAGAAGGGACTCTATATTATTTTGTGGGTTCATTTGTAAGATAGCTGTATCTAGCCAACTCTTCTGTATTCTCTCATTTAGCATGGAATCATTATGTAGGCAGACGTATTATTTAAGATTATGATTAATCTTAAATTCTTCAATTAAGAAAACTACTTAATGTAGAAATCCTACTTTTTCATGGGACAGAATTTTTCCAGAAGCTATGCTATTATTTAAACTTGGGATTCATTTTATTACAATGCATATTCTTAAGGGAGGAGTTGTTAGTTTCTTTTCCCAAATGACAAGATTTGTTTTGTTTCTATATACTAGTAAAATGGAAGTGCCAGTGTTTACATGTTTTCAATAATGATAACATAAAGGCTTCACATAATGAGTTAATCCTTTTCATGCCTAAATCACTCCTATGCCTTTTGGATATGATCCAACATGGATATAGTAAAAACAAACAAAAACAGTACTTTATCTGAAAAACATAGCCCTAAAGCATTAAACATAATTCTGAAAGTTCCAGCATACTTGTATCTCAACTAGGGAAACAGCTCTTGCAATTAAATAGTAATAGAAGCATTGCTCTATTGTAGCTTTACAAATATAAAAAAATACTTATGATTTTCTAATTCCCCTATTTCCACGACAATTTAATCTAATAGTTATTACCTCATACTTGGACACGGTCAGTATTTTTCTGATTGGTCACTAGTTCAAGTCTTTTATTTCCCCATTTCATTTTCTCAGATGTCTATATTTCAAAATGTAAAGTGGATTGTCTCACCAGCATCATTGCCCAAAAGAAAAGTCCAGTCTTTTTAGACTACAATACACGATCTTCACAGTCCACCCTCGGTCATCTGTCCATCCCAAGTTAGTTACTATTTATCCTGCACTCTGACTATGCCAGTTTATTTACTCTTTCCTAAAGTTGCCTGATGCTGTCATCTTTGTTCATGTAAGGAACCCTCAACTTTGAACTCCTCATCACTAATTGATGAGACCCATGTGTTTAATAAGTGACGTGAGGAAATGTGAAGGAGAGAGAGGTGGAAAGGGCTTATCACTCTCGTAATCTTCATTAGCTCCCCAAACTGTCCAACATAATCCCATAATCTAAGTCAAAATTGTGTGCTGGATAAACATAAGTTAATTTCCCTAGACCCAAGGTCCCACAAGATACTATTAACTCTTTTATAAAACTTCTGGAAGCTCCCAATATGCCACCTCTTCTGTGAAACCTTTGGAATTGCCTCTTTACAGAACCACACCAATAAGAATTACTCATTCTCTCATCTATACCTTTAAAGAAAGCACTTTGTCCCTACAGCCATTACAGCAGTTATCATGGAATGGTGACTTGTTTTGGGGTGTGTGTCTGACTTCCTCAATAAATTATAAATTTCTTGAGGGCAAGGACTATTTATTATTCACCTGTGAATCACCAGCTTCTTGTAGAGTGGATAGCAGGAACATAATTAATATTTGTTGAATAAATGAATAATCACGAATGTATTATAAAATCTTATAGGAATGAATACTTAAGCTAGACATGGCATAAGAAGGAGAGAAATGTGTTATATCATCAAAAGTAGAAATTCAAGGATATTTCTCATTGATCTGTTTGTAGGTATCACACTTTGAAGATTATAGTTTAAAGACTATATTTGTTAACTCTATAATTTCCAAGACTTACATGTTCAGCTTTGACATCTGACTGATCTTTTATGTTTTATTAGCTACCTATTATAACTCCCCTCCACTTGAATTATGCCTCACTTACCTTGAATATAAAATCTCTAGAAAAAAATTACTATCTAACCCGACTGGTGTGGCTCAGTGGTTGAGCGTCGACCTATGAACCAGAAGCAGAAGGTCACAGTTCAATTCTCTGTCAGGGCACACACACATGCCTGGGTTGTGGGCTCAGTCTCCAGTGGGGGATATGGAGGAGGCAGCCGATCAATGATTCTCTCTCATCATTGATATATATCTCTCTCTCTGAAATCGATTTAAAAAAAATTACTTTATAGTCTACTAAGGAGCCTTTGATCTTTAAATCTTTCTGCTAAAATTCCATTGCATTGACCTGAAAAGTTTCTAGTGAAGATGGCACTGTAAATTCATGTTTTTGCCCACTACCCTGCTCTATGTACATAGCAGTTAAAGACAAGCTATAATAAGAGAAAATTTAAAAAATAATAAACATTTCTGTGGATCAGAAACAGAGCAGGAAGACAAAGTGGTAAGGTGGCCTGAAGCTGTGGGCCTATTGTTTTCTGGATCCACAAACAGGTGGATGAGGGAGTATCTGAACTGCTGTGGTGAATGTCTACGGCCATACCACCCTGAACGCGCCCGATCTCGTCTGAACTGCTGTGGTGGTAAATTGGAAATGAAAAGGTCTCACCCAAGGCAAGTGAAACTGGAGCAATAGCACCTGCATTAAAGAAGCCTGAAAAAAGAGCTGCACAGTAGCTTGGGCTTTGGATTGTGGAAATCGTGGAGTCCCAGGAGAAAGAAAGAAAAAAAAATCTCATGAAATACCTGGGCCAAGCTCTCTAGGGTTCACAGACTGTATCTGTCATATCCATATGTCACCATATGTAGTTTCCTTATAGCCAATTTGTGTTTTTGTTTTTAGTAACTATAATGATTACCTTAGAGTTTTAGGTTTGGTAAACAGATGCAATGAGTTATCACCAGCATCACCTATTTGAATAACTAAAGAGCTTGAATCCATTTTGTTAGGCCTGGAGTCTTTCATATGTCGATAGAACTGTTCTCCAAACTAATCACCATTATGCAGGTTACATGTGCCTAACAATAGGAGCAGTTTTTAATCCACACTTGTGTGTTTGTCATGACTGCTGAGTATCAGTCCCTTTACAACTCTGTATTATTTTTTAAATTTTATTTCTTGATGAGAGAGAGAGAGAGAGAGAGAGAGAGAGAGAGAGAGAGAAGAAGAAGAAGAAGAAGAAGAAGAAGAAGAAGAAGAAGAAGAAGAAGAAGAGAAGAGAAGAGATGAGAAGAGACATCAATTTGTTGTTCGACTCATTTATGCATTCATTGGTTGATTCTTGTATGTGCCCTGACCTGGGATCAAACCCACAACCTTGGCATATGAGAATGATGCTCTAACCAACTGAGCTACCTGGTCAGGGCTTACAACTCTGTATTTTGAGTTACATTTTGTTCCTGTTGTCCTTAATTTCAGAATTCAAATAAACTCAATGAAATCCAAAGGAAAGGCGGGTGGGGGGTACAGAGAAAGAGCTGCTAATAAATAAAACGTGTTCTGTGCTTCAGTCTCCCAAAGATGGCCACTGTCAGTCCCTTTCTTTTCTGAGCTTGGCCTGGCACAGTGATGGCAGCATGGCCTCTGTGCCTCTTTTGCTGCCTGACTGCTATCCACCAAGTTTTCGAAGGTCAGTGGTTGCTCATGAGATTCACTGGCCTCCTCCTCTCATCAGTGGGCTGAATGTGCAGTGAAAATGAGTTAGGATAAAGGTATGTTCCCTGAACTAAATCTCAATGTCTCAAATAGCATTTTAAACAAAGCCTGTAATTTTAGGGTTTGGTTTTGATCTCTGGCAATGATAAGCTTGTCTCTTCTTTTGGGATCATTAGAATTTACTGGCTCCTTTCTGATTCATCAGTCAGTTCTTATGTGAGGAATGATTCACATAAGATCAGGGAAGGAAAATTAATTTGAATAAAAAGAGGAAGGGGGTGATTACAAATCCTTTTCTTATAAAAATCCCACACATATATTTCAATACAATAGATAAAACTGTAAAGGTGGCTTGACCTAGATAGCTGCAGAAAATGTGAATCTGAGTTATGTAGGATTTACTGGCACTGTAAAGGCTGTTTCTCCATTTGGGAACATATCTAAGAATGAAAGCTTTCATTTCTCCTGAAGATCCATCACTTCATATTATAGTGAACAAAAATCTATCTATATAAAATCCTGATATGCAAATTGACCAAACAGCAGAATGACCAGTTGCTATGATGCACAGTGACCACCAGGGGGCAGACGCTCAACGCAGGAGCTGCCCCCAGCCTGCAGGCCCTGACCAGCGGCAGCGGCAGGGGGCGGGGCCAGCGAGTGGGCAGCACCAGGCCAGCCAAGGTGGATGCGAGCAGGGCCCCGATTGCCCCGCCAGCCGCCCTGCAGAGGGAGACGGCGGCAGGGACAGGGGATGGGGCCAGCGAGCAGGTGGTTCCAGGTCAGCCAAGGCGGGTGTGAGCAGGGACCCCCTAATCACCCTGCCAGTCGCCCCACAGATCGGCCCTGATTGCCAGCCAGGCCTAGGGACCCTACCCGTGCACGAATTTCATGCTCTGGGCCTCTAGTAGTAATATAAATCAAGATTCCACTGTTACAAAATCATTGAACACTTGTTATAATGAGTATTTCAAAGCATTATCCCTTATGTCCTAAAGTTGAGTGACTTTGTTTCCATTGACATTTAAAATATTTCAAATAGAGTTCAAAGAAACTCAATGAACCCCAAAGGGTAAAGGAAAAGGAAAGAGCTCCTGGGAGATGCAATAGGCTCTCTGTTGGATTCTCCAAAGGTGGTGGCCATCAGCCACCTCCCTTCCTGTGGTGAACATGCTACTTCTCATACAAAGCTGTGGAGTCTGTTTCGCCTCTTTAAATCTGGACTGGTTTTGGACTTGCTTAGACCAGTGGTCGGCAAGTCGTGGCTCGCGAGCCACATGTGGCTCTTTGGCCCCTTGAGTGTGGCTCTTCCACAAAATACCACGTGCGGGTGCGCACGTATAGTGCGATTGAAACTTCGTGGCCCATGCGCAGAAGTTGGTTTTCATCCTGGGCGAGTCTATTTTGAAGAAGTGGCATTAGAACACTCAAGGGGCCAAAGAGCCGCATGTGGCTCCCGAGCCGCGGTTTGCCGACCACTGGCTTAGACCAATAGAATATCATGGATGAGATTCTGTCCCTTAATGGGTCTGGCCGTTAGGAGAACTAGCAGTTTCAGCTTCTTTTCTCTTGGAAGCTAGCTACCATGTAAGAACCACCGTGATGTCTGAAACCCCAAGCTAGTTGTGTGGAGTGGCCATGTGGGTGACATGCTTGGCCAGTCCTCAGTTGTTTCAGGCACCTCATCTCTAAGAATTCTTATAGGTTCCAGCACAAGTAGATACCGCACAGAGCAGAAAAACTGCCTGGCTCAAATTGTAGGATTGAGAGAAATAATAAATTATTTTAAGCCACTAAGTTTTGTGGTGGTTTTATTATGCATATATAAATAGATGAAAGACTCTGGTTCTAGCATTCTTAGTCTCACATCAAAATTACAAGTATGTCATTGTCATTTTAGATTTTATTGCTTGAAGGAACGTACATGGTTTACAAATAAAAATGGAAAAACACAATATGACTTTTTTTTCTAAAGCAAAATTGAGGCTTCCACTAAAGCGAAGCAAAAGTAATCTTACCTAGTAACAGTATGTGCTTGAATTGGATCCAGAATGACCAATAGAACAGGTTTCACATGTCCTTGGCAGTCAGCTGCTTGTTTTCAGTCTGCTCTCAGTTCCATTGCTCAGAAGAAAGCAAAACAATGCCGAGGGACCTGGGGAAAACCCCAGAATTCCTCACTAGACCATGAACAATCTCTTCCACTTGAGCTTGAAAAATCTCTGTGAACACAGTTCAGCCTTCCCACATTTTACCAGTAGTGGTGGGGAAAATCCAAAATGTTTACAGAAACATTGTGGATGCTCACTCAATCTTCAGAGATTCAAATCAGAAATTGTTGAGCCTGAAAAGTGATGTGTTGTCAGTCTTCAGTGTGTGTTTTCTTCATGACTGTTTTTGAAAACGTTTGGGATTTGATAATATTTATTAGAAACTAACATTATGAGTTAGTTTCCTAACGCTTAAACCATGCAGATGAAAAGTATTAGAAAACTAAAATCACAGAGTTGAGAGAAAGTGTAAATGACTGTTTAAACTCATTATTTACACATGTAACCAAAGAAGAAAAGGGACTGATAATTTGTGACAGAGCTGGGTCTTTCTAGAACTAAAGTTTCATGAATATTTTTACCTCAGTGAACTGCCTTTCACTACTCCCAGTTAAATACTAATGAGGACAAGGGTAGTTCTCTATTTAGTCTATTACAGTACTAAACTTTTAAGTCCAATTTACATTTATTTTCTAGGTGGGAATAGGGCATGAATATGGTAGGGTTGGAAGAAAGAGTAAAGAGCAAGGACTGCATATAAGTGGCAGGTGTGAATTTACCTGGGCCCTGGTAGTCTAATTATTATAATCACCACTACCAATTAAGACTAATCATATGCCAGACACATCCTAATATATAAAAAGCCAGGGGTCATCATGACCGAATAGCAGGCTGCGTGGGGCGACAAGGCCAGCAGGGGGGTTAGTGAGGGACAACCAAACGACTGAACAACAGGCTGTGTGGGGCAACCAGGCTGGCAGGGGGGTTAATAAGGGATAACCAAATAACTGAACAGCAGGCTGCGTGGGGCGACCAGGCCAGCAGGGGTGTTAGTGAGGGACGACCAAATGACTGAACAGCAGGCTGTATGGGGCGACCAGGCTGGCAGGGGGGGCAGTTGGGGGTGACCAGGCTGGTGGGGGGGGGATTTGGGGGCAGCCAGGCCGGCAGGGGGGGCAGTTGGGGGTGACTAGGCTGGCAGGGTGGCAGTTGGGGGCTACCAGCCCAGTGGGGAGGGAAGTTAAGGGTGATCAGGCAAGCAGGCAGGTGAGCAGTTAGGAGCAAGCAGTCCCGGATTGTGAGAGGAATGTCCGAGGGGTCCCGGATTGGAGAGGGTGCAGGCTGGGCTGAGGGAACCCCCCACACACAAGTGCACAAATTTCATGCACCAGGCCTCTAGTTTTGTATATATTATCTCTTATTTTTACAAGAGTCCTGTGAAGCATGTATTATTATTTCTATAGTCAGATAAGAAAGTCAAGAAAATGAGAGGCATAGAAAAGTGTCCAAGTTTGTAGTTGGCATCAGAGCCACAGGCGACTCTCAAGCTCTCCAGCACTGCCATTCCTGCAGGCACCAGTACCATTTTCTTATAAAACTTTCATCAAGAAAAATAACATGTAAACATTGAATTAAACCTGGAGAACTCTCATTTCATAAAAGTAGTAGACTCCTTTCCCCAGAAAGAATTTGAAGTGATCTGGGCTGGCAGATTATTCCTTCCTCTTCTGATTTCCAAGAAAGACTGCCCCCTCTCTTTATGGTACTGAAGCATCCTTAGTTGTCCTCATCATTCTCGTATGTAGTGCAGGCATAATAATAACGCTTAACTTTATAGAACTGTTTGAAGGATTAAAAGTTAATTCATAAAAGGTCTTTAGTTCACTCTCTGGAATGTACTCAGCACTCAGTACTAGTATGTGTTGGTATTTCTATTAGCATAACTCTTTTTCTTATTCCTTCATTGACAGTTTAATATAACTTTTATTTCAGACAGGAATTATAAGATAAAATGAAATAATGAAGAAACAGTATTATAGAAATAGTGTAACTCTTAATATTTGCAGAATACAATGAGATATGTAATTCTTTTGTCCTATATGCATCCTAAATATCTCTCAAATATGCCTCCCTCTTCCTTTCTTCATGATTATGCCTGGTGTATGAATCAGCTTGAGCTGCCATAACGAAATACCACAGACTGGATGGCTTACACAACTGAAGTGCAAACCTCACAGTTGGAGGCTGAGAAGTCCCCACAGTCTGGTTGCTGCCAGTTCAGTTCCTGATGAGGGCCCTCTTCCTGGCTGGCAGGGGGCCTCTTCTCACTGGGTCTTCATATGGTAAAGAGAGAGTGCAGGGGGTTGGGGTGGGGTGGGGTAGTTCTCTCCTATCTCTTATAAGGGTGCTCATCCCATCATGAGACTGCACCCTTGTGACCTAATTGCCTTTCAAAGTCCCCTTCCCCACATATCCTCTTTCTTTCTTCAGCTGTACTGAACTAGTGCTGTTGCCTAAAGGTGACATGATTTCTGATAAGCTTGGATTTAAATAACATAACTGAATCCACTGTTGCTTGCTGAATTTATCCACAAGTTTATGGTCTGGGAGGAAAAGGAATGGAATTGAAACTCATTTCCATCTTAATAGCTATTGTGAAAAGGCTTCAGTGGGGTGTTAGTTGAAGATACAGTCAGTATGGTGTACTTTTAAAACCGGGAGCATTGCTATGCAGGCGCATTGCACACGCTTTGAACTTCAATGCAGTTGGCATCTCTCATTGATGTGGGCCATGCCTCAGTTTGAACCAGCAAATCAGTGAAACTTTCCCCAATGTTTATAATTTTTGTACATAGGCAAAGTGAGTTTCTCATATATTTTCTTGGCAGTTTTTCTCTAAATCAATAAAAGTTTACATTTTAATTTTCCTGACATAATTCATTCTTTAAAAAAAAAAATTCTCCTTCTCAAATTCTTCTTTATGTATCCTGGAAAAATTACCAATGAGCCATTATCTTTCTTTGAAAGCTATGTAAAACAATTATTCAGGTTTATTGCTAAGGGCAATTCTTTTTTTTTTTTTTTTTTAGTGGATGACTGAAATCTTCCAATTAACTCTTGACTAATGAAATCACAATTTCTTTTGTAAAATATGTTTTTATTGATTTTAGAGAGAGGAAGGGAGAGGGATAGAAACATCGATCAGCTGCCTCCAACACACACACACACACACACACACACACACACACACACACACAGGGGATCGAGCCCACGGCCTTGGGCATGTGCCCAGACCGGAATCGAACTGTGACCTGTTTCATGGTCCAACACTCAACCACTGAGTCACACCAGCCGGGCACAATTTCTTCTTTTTTTAAATGTCTTGCTCAAGTGTGTGTTCAGACAATTTCTAAAGAATGTATATAAAATCTGACTAGCAAGTAGAAAACTCAGTTTTTAAAGGCTGTTTTATCCTAGAATACCTATGACATTGAAACACTACATCCCCACTTTGACCTGGTCTATGAGCCATCTGTCAACATGGTGGTCCTGTAACACACCAATACACCATGGCTCCCTCTAATCAGCCATATCCCAAATTCTTAGGTGTTGTCATTCTTGATTTGCAACTTTTTTCATGTTATTTATTGCCATTCTCATTATTTACAGATGCTTTCAATTTATTACTTAGTGCCTACATAGTTACTTTTTAAAAAGTATAGTCACAGAATAATATTTGATCACACTTTAATTAATCAACTGGTACAGTATTAAAGATCCAGAAATGAGGAGAAATAGGGTTGCTAAGGACTAGGAAAATAGGACGTGGGGACAGGTAATCTGGGCATATAATAATTGTACCATAAAATTTTTTAAATGTATACTTTGCACAATGCCTATGAAATGCTCATACTCAATGTTTTACATATTATAAAACTCAGAACGCTGAATAAAAGGGAATGACATTTTGCCTGGCCAGTGTTGCTCAGTGGTTGAGCATTGACCTATGAACCAGGAAGTCACGGCTTGATTCCCAGTCAGGGCACATGCCCAGCTTGTGGGCTCGATCCCCAGTAAAGGGTGTGCAGGAGGCAGCCAGTCAATGTTTCCCTCTCCTCGTTGATGTTTCTATCTCCCTCTCCCTTCCTCTTTGAAATACCATTTCGTATATATAAAATGACATTTTTATAAATTATTTCCTTGAAGAAAAGTACACCATATCAAAGGTGAAAATCTTTTCACAGAACTGCTCTTTCACTTGCCTTCACATGACTGAAAGAGCCTGCCTCAAAGAGTTCACTTTTTTCTGACAACCAGCTGCAAAAGGCCACTCCTTCCAACTAACTAATAGGATGTCAAAAATATTTTTCCTATTTTTGAATCTATGCTTTTTGCTTACACCACCCTTTTCCCATGATGTTCGCCTGTTACCATTTCCCATGATTTTCTCCCTTTCTGGGTCACCATTTCCCTCTCCACATCTCTCCCTGAGCACAACTTCTGTCTGTCCTCCTCTCCCTGCCCGAACTCCTTCTGGTCTTTATTGTCATTGTGACCGCCCTGCCCTCCACCCTGGGATTGTTTAACTAGCTCCCTCGATTTCCTCACCAACTTGGCTCCCTCGTTAAGCATTTTGACAATCATCAGTCCTGTCAATGCCTACACTTTTCTTCTGTTTACCAGCCAATTTGTACTACTCAGTAATAGATACTAATTTATCCCAAGTAACCTTAAACTGGGCCATCTCTGCATCTCAGAAATCCTTTGGATTATCTTTAATTGATTCTTGAGTAATCTTTGAAACAGATCCCACTGCCCTTAAGTCTTGTGCATAATACATTTCATTCTCACTTTCTATATAATTGTGAAGCAACTTGATGTTACTTCACTCAACTTTCCTTATTTTTATGTGCTCATTTCTCTTTGTCGTCTCCCTTCTTTGCCACCTTTCCTCCTATTTCAGATAAGGAGGTAAATGACTCATTCTAACCAAAGCCAACTCTCGAAATTGTGCCCTTCTTTTAGTTTCCTTCTCTTAGAACTTGTTTCAATTTCACACTATTGCCTTACATCTTAAATTTCTCTCCTCTGTTTTTGCCCTCCATCTAGAAACATGCATCACTTTTACTGCCTCAAAGTGCTTGTTCATAATGCTGCTGCCTTATTAAGTTATTTCCTGCCTCTCTCCTTCACCAACAAACTTCTTGAAGAATAGTCCATATGAGCTGGCTGAACTCATCACCTTCTGTTCATTGCTAAAGCTTGAGAGTACCTTGCATATCTTCTTTCATTCATTACCTATAACTTTGAACACCAAATCTACTGACCTGTTTTCTCATGTCCTTATCCTTAAACTCTTCTGCATAAATCAGTACCCTTCCTTGAATAGTCTGTCTCCCTTGGTTTTTATGATACTCTCTTTATTTTCCTGCAAAAATTCAAGGCCATGCCACATTCTTCCTGTGACTCAATTCTGGAGTATCTGTGTTTTTCAGGAATTGCCTTTGTCTTTTTCAAGTCATAGTGGTAGTTTTCAAATCTATCAACTTGAGTCCAACTTCTCTCCTCAACTTCTTTCCTATCCTATCTTGTCCACAGGAAATACAAAATTTGTCATCAACTTGGCTCCTCTATCTGTCCCAGTTGCTCTGCCACTGTATTATTTTCTCTCACTTTCTTCTCTTCTTCCTGTTAATCCTTTTCCTATTTTCCTAACCTTGGAGCTAGTGTAATTTCTTTTACTCCACCATTATAGACATTCGGGTCAGTAGTGGTCAAAAATGACCATCAAAATCACACTTCCAGAAATTATGGTTTGATGAGTCACTCTATAGACAATACTGATTTAGAATACCCAGTATTGAAGTCCCAATATCCGTATAGTTTCAAAATTTCTCATTGTTTTCTGATTTGGGGTACTATGGTAGATTCTATTTCTGTAATATTTCTGTATCCATCCCCTTCTTTTCTGCCATTCCCTTTCTTCAAGTTTTCATTATCTCTCATTTTGATCACTGCAGTAGGTACCTAACTGGTATCCCTGCCTCCAACAGTCTCTCCACAACTTACTTTCCTATGAAATTTAAAGCTCTGTTTTGATTAGGACACATCTTTTCTCTGAAATTTTATTTTATTATTTTTTAATATATTTTTTATTAACTTCAGAGAGGAAGGGAGAGGGAGAGAGAAATAGAAACATCTATGATGAGAGAGAATCATTGATTGGCTGCCTCCTGCATGCCCCCTACTGAGGATCAAGCCTGCAACCTGGGTATGTGCCCTTAACCGGAATCAAACCCAGGACCCTTCAGTCCACAGGCCGATGCTCTATCCACTGAGCCAAACCAGCGAGGGCTTCTCAGAAATTTTAAATGGCTTTCCAGTTCCTATAAAATAATCCTGTATTGCCTACTCTGGCTCTCAAGATCTCTTCATGACCTAGTGTTACAAATATTCTTCTCATTATTTATCTTCATGGTCCTTTAATTTCAATCAAAAGGAATAATTTACACTAATTTATGCATTTGCCTTTTTGCCTCTCTGTATGCTACTCCCATCACCTTAAACTCAAAATTTACATGTTCAATATAGCTCATCTTCAAGGCTCAGCTGAAATTTCTTATTCCTCACAAAGGTCTAACTGATACACTGACAGGAAGTAACTGCTGTTTTCCCTAAATTTTTACTAGTATATAACTTGATTTTTCATGGTATTTATCTTCTACCTTTTATTATAGTGCATGTATGTGTGTGTATAGTGCATCTATGTGTCTATACACACACACACACACACACACACACACACACATATATATATATAATGGTATATATCTATATATATATATATATATATCCTACCTAATAAAAGAATAATATGCAAATTGACCGCACTCTTGCTACGCCCAAGCCACGCCCACTAGCCAATCAGGGCGAGTATGCAAATCAACACAACCAAGATGGCGGTTAATTTGCATACATAGGCGCCCTGAGCAGACCCCCTGCAACAGATTGCAGGTAGCTGGGGTCCGCTCCGGCACCAGGCCGAAAGCCTCCGGCGGAGGCTTTTGGCCTGGTACTGGAGCAGACCCCCTGCAATCCATCGCAGGGAGCTGGGGGTTGCTTCGGCCTGGTGCAGAAGTGGACCCCCTGCAATCGATCGCAGAGAGCTGGGTATCTGCTCCGGCACCAGGCCGAAAGCCTCCGGCGGAGGCTTTTGGCCTGGTACCGGAGCAGACCCCCTGCAATCAATCGCAGGGAGCTGGGGGTTGCTTCAGCCTGATACAAGAGTTGACCCCCTGTGATTGATCACAGGGAGCTGGGTGTCTGCTCCGGCAGTGGAGGCTTTCGGCCTGGTGCCGGAGCAGACCCCCTGCAATCTATCACAGGGATCTGGGGGTTGCTTCAGCCTGGTGCACCAGTGGACCCCCTGCAATCGATCGCAGGGAGCTGGGGGTTGCTTCGGCCTGGTGCAAGAGCAGACCCCCTGCGATCAATCACCTGGGCAGGGAGCTGGGGGTCTGCTTTCGGCCTGGGCAGGAGTGGACCCCCTGCAATTGATCACAAGGAGCTGGGGGTCCGCTCCTGCCCAAGAGGCTTTCGGTCTGGGCAGGCCTGGGCAGGGGCTGAGCCGGTGATCAGAGGGAGCTGGAGGCGCCTACCCTGGCCTAAAGTTTCAGCCAGAGGCTTTAGGCCTGGTCAGGGCCCAGCCTGCTATTGGTGTGAACTATAGAGGAAACACCTTATCTGACTGCACATTGGCTAAGCTCCCTGTATGCCACTGGTAATATTCTTAGTAACTTGGGTAATAAGAATCCAAAAAGGTGATCTAGGGTTTTTCCACCTCACTTCTGGACAAAAAAATGAAGGTCCGCTGCTGGAGGGCTAAGAAATGTCATATCCTGCCCTAGCCGGTTTGACTCAGTGGATAATGCCTCGGCCTGCAGACAGCAGAGTCTGGGTTCGATTCTGATCAAGGGCATGTACCTAGGTTGCAGGCTCCTCCCTGGCCGGGGTCCAGATCAGGGCTCATGCAGGAGGCAACCAATCAAAGTGTTCCTCTCACTTTGATGTTTCTCTCTGTCTTTCCCTTTCTCTTCCACATTCTCTAAAAGTCAATGGAAACATATCCTCAGGTGAGGATAAAAAATAAAGAAAGAAATGCATATCCTATAAAAGACACATCTTGAAAATGCCTAAAGAAAGTTGTCATTTTTTTCTTGGTGAAGGGACTGGAGTCCGTGTTGATGAAAACACCTTGGTGGCTGTGGTGACTGGCAGTGGCTGCAGCAGGGGGGTGATGGGGCTGGTGCCTTCCCCTGATCAGCCCAGTTGCCTCCCACAAAGGGAGGCCAGACTACGGCTTAGGCCCGCTCCCAGTGGAGCACGGGCCTAAGCCGTTAGTAGGACATCTCCTGAGGGCTCCCAGTATGTGAGAGGGGGCAGGTTGGGCTTAGGGACCCCCGACCCTCAGTGCATGAATTTCGTGCACCGAGCCCCTAGTCCTACCTAATAAAATAGTAATATGCAAATTGACCGCACCTTTGCTACACACAAGCCATGCCCACCAGCCAAAGCCACGCCCACCAGCCAATCAGGGTGAGTATGCAAATTACCCAACAAAGATGGTGGTTAATTTGCATACGCTGAGGGAGGGAGAAGTGAAGACTGAAGACAACTTAGAAGGAAGAGGGAGGAAAAGCAGAAAGCAAGGTGGCTGCCAGAGGGAAAGCCCGGGCAGGGCGGAGCGGGGTGGAGCAGGGCGGGCGGCATTGGCACGCGGGTGCAGGCACAGCTGCCGCAACGGCGGCGGCAACGGCAGCGCACGCAGCCGCAGTGGCCACTTGCAGGATTCTTTCTGCAAATGGGCTACTAGTATATATATAAAAGCCTAAGTACTGTTAGACTGGTAGCTATGACATGCACTGACCACCAGGGGACAGATGCTCAATGCACAGGCATGAAAACATGGAACAGTCTGATGAATCTCAGGGAAGGAGGGAGGAGGGAGGGCAGGAAGAGATTAACCAAAGATCTTATATGCATACTAGAGGCCCGGTGGGGTCCCTCTGCCTGGCCTGTGGGGTTCAGACCGAAACTGGCAGTCCAACATCCCCCAAAGGGTCCCAGATTCCAAGAGGGCAAAGGCCAGGCCAAGGGACCCCGCCGGTGCACAAGTCCCTATATATATACTAGAGGCCCAGTGCATGAAATTCATGCACTGATAGGGTCCCTGGTCAGCGATCAGGGCCGATTGGGGCCTTCTAGTTGCCATCCAGGGCCTCCCTTCCCTGGCTGCCAGCTGTTGGCTGGGGTCTCCCTTCATTCCGCACCACTCCCTGGTGGTCAGCGCACATCATAGAGAGCAATTGAACTCCCGGTAGAACTCCTGAGGGGACACTTTGCATTATATATATATATATATATATATATATATATATATATATATATATATATATAATATTTGTAAGGATATCCATATGTAACTCATCCTTTTACCTATCACATTTTAGATAATACATTTTTATGCTTGCTAATGAAATATATTTCTTGACTATCAAGCAATAGCCAAAGTTTATATAAATCTGTTCTAAGTGTTCTACATTTCAACCACTAAGTCCTCACTGAGTCTACAAAACCTTATTTGGGAGGTGCTAATATTATTCTCATTGTACAGATGAGTAAATTGTGTCTCAGAGCAGTTAAGTACCTCACCAAGGTCACACAGCTGGCAAATGGTTGTCAAGAAATCTGGCTCAAGTCCATGCCCATAACTACTCTACCATTCTGCCTTTTTTTCTTTTTTATGAATAAATCCCACTCAGTCAACTCCAATGCTGCTTTTTTTTTTTAATGTAATTGGCTAAAGGCCCATATTTTAAAATATATTTTTCCTTTTAATTGAATTTGACAGAAACAAATTATAAAATTTAGTATAAATAACCTTCAGGGAAGAAAATTATGTGATTTATGACTAGTATGCATCAACTTTAAGAAAGAACTAGAAATTGGGTCATAGGAAAGAATAAAAATATTGAAGAGCAATTTAAAGCCCGCTTGTACAGTGTGATAAAGAGTGTAAATCAGTGTGGTTGTAGATTAACAAGTTATCAAAATGAGCAATATTTGGTCCTTGCATTCATTTAATTGTACAGTTTCCAAATGTGGTGATTTCTCTCCATCATCTCCCAACCCATTCAATGTAATGTCTTTGCAAATAAATACTTAATCTGTAGTAATGGTAAAGCTGCGTTGCCACCATGAAAATAATGTGTATTTTTACAAATGTGTTTCACAAACTTTGTAACAAAATCAACTTCACCGGGTTTTTAAAAAAGAAAGAAAAAAGAAACCAACAAAATGTAGCAGTATCTGCTAGCTTATTAAAGATACAATCAAATAGTACAAGTAGCTCCATTGGGGAGGCTTGGGAGACACGGTGACTAAAAAAGTCTATGGTTGGTCATTCATTAGCCTTACCTACCAACACCAAACCCACCCCATGGTACCTAGCGTTAAATAAAATTCCAGCGCGGCGCATGCGCAAGAGAAATTTTGAACCTAGGACAAAAATAAGCTACCTTATATATGACACCTGTGAAACAGTCTGGCAATTAACAATTTTAACTCCACATGAAACAGAGAAAGAGTTGGAATTAAAATCTCACATGTTAAAGTCTATATATGACATTGACAGACACAAAAAGAAAATGTTAAAGGTGTATCATTGGGTACAAATTGGTAATATACAGATATTATCAGTATAGATATTATTATTTTTTTGGACAGCTGCCTTCTCCCTAGATCATCCACATAGCATTCAGTCTGAGGATTGCCTTTCTTAACACAATGGTTTCCCTTTCTTTTCTCTGTAAGGGCTTGGTCCAAGGTTGTCAGTAAGAATGAGCTAAATAAGATATTAGTTTACTCCCATATGGGTAAAAGTCCCTGCCACACCTCTGGTACTGTGCCATTGTTTAAATGGATAATGATAAGCCTTTAAAAAACACAGATTTCGGACCCCTTTATGGTCTGTTATTGTTGTACATGCCTAAAAACAACTCTGTAGGTGGGTTTGGTAATACCTTTCTCTATTTACAAATAGAGCTATTTAACAACAGAGACCAAGTAATATATCCAAAGCTTTTAGGAATTATACATGTAACATTATTTTTAAGACCAAACAATGCCCTGATAATCTGACAGCTGATGAGAGAAGAAATGCAATTAATCACATTAACAGAGAGGAACCAAAATGTTTGACTCAAGTAAAATTTTAAAAATAGTAACATAGCAAAGGAAATTAAAATAAAATAAAAAATTTAATTGGTGGTAGTTTTGTAATGTGATGGCTAGAGAACCAAATTAAAGAAAGAAAATAAGCATTCAGGTCAACTGGCATTCATCCAGATTGAGGATGGAGGGTCTACCAGAAAACAGTTCTTGGAACTAACGTATGTAACACACTGTAAAAATATTTTCTTGCACACATAGAGTTTCTTTGGTGTTAATTTTTCTGAGTCATTGTGTCCGAATTGACTCAAGACTTCATTGTTGAATTTGAGCCTAATGAATCTTAATGATTGCAGTGTAATGTCTTATCAAACTATAAAATTAGAACTGGCTATTCATGGCCAAAAACACAGTAACCTAATTTTCAAAAATAATGAGGCATCTAGTAAGATGCAAAATATAGAGGTAGGCAGGTTGAAAGATGCATTGCACGTTTTCATTGTATTACAAAAGGCTAAGTGTGTTGGGAGCTGCTGCTAGGTGCCTGAGCATGCCTAGAGATGAGTATTTTGAACTCTTTAATGGCTGAGTAACTAACTGGTAATGTAGTTAGAAAAGTAGGTTAAACCAGTCTTCCATCGTTAGTTGGCTGACTTCCTGTTGGTTTTAGAGCTCATATATTCTAAAAACTTTTGCCCTAATGTCATTTTATGAAACATTTATTAAATGTGTAGAAAATTACTATGTTGGCTGCAAACCCAATTGATAATTTTCCTTCCCATAGTTCCAAGACATTTTCCTCACAAGAAGAAAACAGACTACCGGTATTTAACCTTTTACTTAAGAATCACAGACCTATTTGACCGCGCCACGCATACACACCATCCCCAGCAGGATAGCATCTGGCATCTTTGAAGTACATGGCTCAAATGGAATTATTCTAATAATAGTCCGTGCAAGGTCCCTGTGGGTATGTCTCATCTAACTTGATTATTCTCCTTAGATTCAAAATTATAGCCTGAAAATTGAAAATTATATATAGCTTTTGCAAGGCAAGACCATAATTCTAGGCTTGTACCATTTATTTTCAATCCCAACAAATCACACTTAAAGTAGGCCTGACACTGGACTATCCTTAAGCATTTAGGAGATCCCTAAGTCAGCTGTTGACAAAGTACTGCTATTTAAATTTTCAGCAGACTTTGAGATTCTTTTGAGAATTTGCTCATGTTCTTCCTCTTTTCCCCTGGAAATGATACTGTAGGCCAGTATTGACTCTCTTCTGTGCCTTTGATCCTCACCTGTACAGATCATTCAAAATATCCTTCCTATATTAGGGTTCAGGTCAGTACATGTAAGAAGGTGATAGGTGTAGACCTCTATTATAGTTGTTTACTGTACCAACCTTATGTCTAAGCCTACAATATCCTATTTAAATTACCTGCTAGAGCTGAGATGATGAGCCTCCTTGCCAGCTTTTTTAAGTGGGATGAGATGAGACAGAATAGAATAGAATATAGAATAGAATAGAATAGAATAGAATAGAATAGAATAGAATAGAATAGAATAGAATAGAATAGAGTAGATCAAAGGGATAAGGGGAATAGAAGACACTGATAGGTCCATTTGAAATAGGTTGGTTAACAAGTTTTCAGTGACAATCTGCATGTGATGGAGTCTGTACACTGAAAGCAACCCTCCTCCAAGTGTGATCTTCAGATTACATTAGGTAAACAGAAGGTTCTAAAACCAAATAAGTTTGGAAAATTTAGGTACAAAAAAAAGTTAAACATGTTTCTTTATTATGTGATATTTTGGCACTTCAGATGCAAGGGAAGCTATCTGTAGCCATGCACTATTTTCATAACTTGACTACAGTCATGATGTTGATGAGAATGAAGATGATGGCAAGTTGAGGCTTAGTAAACATGTGCTTTGTTCTAGGCTCTGTGCTGACTGCTTTATGTGTGTGGTCCCCCATCCCCCTACCCCGGCCATTTGTGTGCGTATGATGGATAATGAGCCATGAGAGCAATCTATGTGGATGGTGGCAGGAGGACTTAGAAGGAAGAGGAAGATTACTAAATTCAGTTTTGGATTAACTCAGTTTGAGATGCTTTGGAGAGCTCCAGGCCTACAGCCTTAAAGTACTCATTGAAAGATGACTCTTCTATGCTATACACCTGAAACTAATATAATATTGAACGCCAACTATAATTGAAAAATAAAAAGATAATAAAATAATTTTAAATGTTTTTAAAGGAAGAAGGTGACTCTAGAGATTATGAACTTAGTAAGGATAGCTAAATCAAATGAAGAACCTGGCGTGTAATGGAGAGCTGAGACATACAAAGTCTAGCTTGCTGCAACAAACATTTGCAACTGTACCTCTAGACGGGAGCCACAGGAGTTAGAGTGGGTTCCCTTCTCCAAATGTGTTTTAGGAGCTCTTTGGGGAATGTGTTTGAAGTACTGAAGGAAAAAGAAAATTCTAAAATTGGAACCAAATATAGGACTAGTGACCAAAACTTAGGAATTAGGTCAATAGATAAATGAAGTATGGAGTGTTTCTTTGAACAATTTGCAGATCAATCCATAAGTTTGTTCTGTTCCCACGGTATGTTAATGCGGATTCAGCAGTTCTGTGAAATATATGTGCCCCGTTGTCTTCTTCTATGACTTTAGGCTTATTTTCTGAGAACACTGGTGGGTAAGTAACTCCATTGTGAGATTGGTGTTAAGAAAGTTTAATACAATAATTTCCTTTCCAAGAAATGGGTCAGATCAATGAAATTTATTTGCCTCTAAGTATCTTAATTTTGAGCCATATTTTAAAAATAAGACATTTGATAACCTTTTTTTATTCAATTACCTCTTCTTCTAATTTAAAATAATGCATGCCTATTGTTATAAATAGACCCTAAACATCTTAAATCCACATTATTTCACAGATGTGTGTCCTTGTTTTACTTTGATGAGTTTGAGTGGCACATCCAAATTGTTAGAATCAGAAGGTGGGGGAGGAAAAATGAAAACAAGTACTTTAGAAGATTGTAAACACAAAATAAATTTCAGCCTCATGTAAATGTGGTGTGATTTCCATAATAAAGCCATTGTTGTTGTCACTGGTATGCAGCAATAAACACCAACGCTGCAATTACAAAGAAAAGAGATAATATAGCGCCATACTTTCTTTAAAAATAGCAATTAAATTCATTGGAATCATATTTTCTACTGAAAAAATAAAGAGATCTTATGTATTCTCAGTGGACTTTACAAACTACCTTAAGTAGACTTTCTTAATGATAGTAAGTACTAAATGACACATCCACTTGTAGTTTTTTTCTTTCCACAAGTAATTTCTTTCACTAAAAACTTTTCAAACTGCTTTGTTTTTCACAGTAGTGACTCCTTGCTAATTTAAGTAATTTCACATTAGTGAGTCCTTGTTAAATACTTTGCGGATTTGATTTTTTTTTTTTTTCCTCAACTTAATCTTGATAGGTATGCCTTTTTGGTCATAGTCTTTTGTGTTTTTTAATTGTATTAAAATATACATAACATAATTTTAACCATGTTTAAGTGCACAATTCAGTGGCACTAAGTACATTCACAATGCTGTGCAACCATCATCTCTATCCATTTTCAGAACATTTTTATCATCCCAAACCTAAACTCTACCCATTAAGCAATAACTCCCAATCCCCAACACAGCCCCTGCTGACCTCTGTTCTACTTTCTGGCACCTCATATAAGTGGAATCATACAATATTTGACCTTTTGTGTCTGGCTTAAATATTTTACTTAACAAACGTCTTCAAGGTTCATCCATGTTGAAGTATATGTCAGAATTTTATTCTTTTTTTTAAGGCTGAGTAATATTCCGTTGTTCCATAAATATCCCACTTTCTGTGATGCATACTGGGTTGTTTTTACCTTTTGGCTACTGTCAATAATGCTGCCATGAACATTGGTATACAAGTCTCTGTTTGAATCCCTGCTTTCAGTTGTTTTGAGTATATAACTAGAAGTGTAATTGCCAGATTACATGGTAATTTCATGTTGAACATTTTGAAGAATCACCAGTTTTCCACAGCAGCTGTACTATTTTACATAACAAGCAACAATGCACAAGGGGTCTAATTGCTCCACATTTTTGCCAACATTTGTAAATTTCTAGTTTTTTTTTGGCAATAAACACCCTAGTAGCTATCTCCTTGTAGTTTTGATTTTCATTGCCCTAATGACTAGTGATGTTGATCATCTTTTCATATGTTCATTGGCCATTGTATGTCTTCTTCTTTGAAGAAATTTCTGTGCAAATCCTTTGCCCATTTTCAGATTGGGTTGTTTGTGTTCTGTTGTCGAATTGTAGGAGTTCTTTACATATCCTGGATAACATAATCTTTCACATAGAACCCTATTCCTGGGCCTACTGTGTTTTTAGGGCTTCCTTTTATTGAGCACATTGAAATGATTTTCTTTGTCAACTAATTCATCTTTAAACATATTTCCAAAGCTGCCAATTATAAATGCCTGCTTTGGTAAGCATTGACCTATATGGACAACCGAAAAGTAGTTCACCAAATCTGAAATGTCAGTTTAGGAAATATGAGAGTAAAATTATTTATATAAAATGGAACATTACTCTTCAGCTTGCCAAATGGAATTCATGGTAGCTGTTAAAAATCATGCCCCCTCTCACCTTCACCGCCGTCACCCATTCCAAACACCCTCCTCCTTTTGGCCCTTGTGCCTCTAGGCCCCACAGAGGGCGAAAGGTGCCTCCTCAGACAGATTAACCTCAAAGCGGGTGAAGTTTAGGTTTCAGGGCCTCTTCCTTGCATGGGCCCCTTTCAAGAAATATCTAATTATGCTCCTTAATGTTTACATTTTAAAGAAGCCTCCCCACGTTTTATAAACTTCAGGCTCTCAAAATCTGAAAGCACCTCTGGATATGTTTCTTCCATTCGAAATCCTGTCTTACTTGCTGTTGAGCTGCCGGAAAACCGGCCTGGGGTCTATTGTTCGGTGTCCTGAGTTATTTATGACTGGCTTTCTCCTTTGCAGAGTTTCTAATCTGGGGTGCCAAGCTGCCACACTTTTCAGCAGCGTTCCAGAAACTCATGGGTGTTTCTAGTCAGCCTGGAAACTGTGTGCGGACAAAGCTCAGCAGGGGAGCCGGGAGAGCCGACCAGGCTGACTAAGCAGCACTTGTCTGGCTCCAGGCACTTAGGAGAACATGCAGGCCAGTTTTTGAAAATGTGGTGCCTCGTTGTTCATGCAAAATATGCATGTCCTTTTGTACTCTGCACAGAGACATAAATAGAATGTTGTACTCACACAGTGGGAGCAAAGAATGCAATTGCCAGACTTAATACCTGACCGCTGAAAATTTTCATGAGCATAGCTTAGGCCGTTTCCTAAATATTGGTGGTATCATGTTAAAAGTAAAAATGAGCCTCTGGCCCTGACTGGTTTGGCTCATTGGATAAAGTGTCGCCCTGCGGACTGAAGTGTCCCGGGTTTGATTCCAATCAAGGGCATGTACCTTGGTTGCGGGCACATGCCCAGTAGGGGGTGTGCAGGAGGCAGCTGATAGATGTTTCTCTCTCATCAATGTTTCTAACTCTCTATCCCTCTCCCTTCCTCTCTGTAAAAAAATCAATAAAATTAAAAACAATGAGCCTCTGACCCCTTATCAAATGAATCCTATCTAATAAAAGAATAATATGCAAATTGACCATCACTCCAACACACAAGATGGCTGCCCCCATGTGGTCAAAGATGACTGCCCCCATGTGGACACAAGATGGCCACCACAAGATGGCCAGCAGGGGAGGGCAGTTGGGAGGGACCAGGTCTGCAAGGGAGGGCAGTTGTGGGCGATCAACGGGCAGTCGGACATCAGAGGAGGGAAGTTGGGGGCAACCGGGCCTGCAGGGAAGGGCACTTGGGGGGGGACCCAGGCCTGCAGGGGAGAGCAGTTGGGGGGGACCAGGCCTGCAGGGGAGGGCAGTTAGCGGCAAACAGGCTGGCAGGGGAGCAGTTAGCATCAATCAGGCTGGCAGGGGAGTGGTTAGGGGGTGATCAGGCTGGCAGGCAGAAGCGGTTAGGGGCAATCAGGAAGGCAGGCAGGTGAGCAGTTGGGAGCCAGCAGTCCTGGATTGTGAGAGGGATGTCCGACTGTCTGTCACAAGATAAACGGGCAGACATTCATCCCTTGAGGGGTCCCAGATTAGAGAGGGTGCAGGCTGGGCTAAGGGACACACCCTCCCCATGCACGAATTTCGTGCACCGGGCCTCTAGTGATTTTATAAAACAAAAATTAAGTTTTATAAACATTAAGTAAATCTTAATATATTCTCCTGTACTACTATAAGGCATTATTTATGACAAAGGCATTATCCATCTATACATTCTGTACAGTTATACACTCAGACAACTTTATATATTTCTATGAAGGGTATATGTTCTAAAAAAAATTCTCAGTTTCCTTCTACCTCTTCCCCTCCCCCATCTCTTTCCTTCCTTTCTCTTCTTTTTTCCTTTCCCTTCCCTTCCCAAACAATTCTACCATAAAGCCATTAGTTGGTACAAAGCAAGGTATGCATCCACAGGAAGGTGTTCAAGCATGGCATGGCGGACCTCAATCACTGTGAAGGGTGCAGGCTAGCATGAGGGGTCAGAACCTGTGTGAGTTTGGGGGGGGCCATCAGTGCAAGGGAAGGGTTTACCGCAATGGGAACTTGGCTACAATCAAGTAGGGTAGTTGATCAAATAGGTAAATATATTACAAATAATGAGAAATCGGTTTCTTAACAAAGAAGAGAGTTACAAAAATGGAATGGGAGAAAATTAGAATTAATCCAGTGGTATTAGATTGGAATGGGAAGTATCGGTGTGAAGTAACTTGCATTACATAGCTATAGATAAAGAAATACATGTAGACATAAATGTGTATATGCGTATGTGTGTGTATGCATATGTGTGCATACATATATTCTCAGGTTCTATCTACTAAAAGGGCTTAATAGCAACAACACCCTATTAGCAATGAGCATACTTAGCCCCAGATCGTGGTTTCTAAATTCTCACCTAAAAGAAACCAGGACTGAGGCAGGGAAAGTACAAGATGAGAAAGTGGCCCTAGCCAGTTTTGCTCAGTGGATAGTATGTCGGCCTGTGTAGACCAAAGGGTCCCGGGTTCGATTCCGGTCAAGGGCACGCACCTCGGTTGCAGGCTCCTCCCCAATCTGGGCCCTGGTCAGAGCTCATGCAGGAGGCAACCCATCAATGTGTGTCTCTCACATGTCTTTCCCTCTCTCTTCCACTCTCCCTAAAAATCAATGGAAAAATATCCTCGGGTGAGGATTACCAAAAAAACACAAAACAAACAAAAACAAAAAACAAGATGAGAAAGTGCTCACAGAATGAAGACGTAACTAAAGGCACAGAAACTATTTTGAAGGGGCTCCCACTAAACACACTTAGAACAATTTAAGCATCAAAGTAAATGATAATAATGGGTAATATCCCATTTAAAAAAATGAGAATCTGTGTGTCCATATTATAAAAACAAATTAATTAGTAAACCAAACATTTGATAAGGGAAAGGATATTTACCTAGGTTCAAAGTATTGATGAAAGAATGTTCAGCCTCTAGAAAAGTTTTATAAGAATTTATTTGAGCCAAAATTTTGAGGACATGATTGGAAGCACGATCTCAAAGGATTGAGAATATGCTCTTGAGAATGGCAGTTTCACACTTCCTTGTATGCATTTAGAATGAATCGAAGGAGACAACATAAGGAAGGCTCCTTTACCATTGGTGGTAGATTAAGGAGAAGGCTAGGAAGCAAGGCAGGAAGATCTCTAGGACTGGATGAAAAGCAAAATGAACAAAACAGTACTTCATTTACATTAGTGGGGACAGGATAGTTACCACGTAACATTTACAGCATATAGAGATGGTATTGGAGCAACAGGATAACCATGAGGGTTCTGTGGTCTCATGCTCTGGTGGTCTTGTGTTCTTCTGCCTGAGATTGTACCATAGAGAGGTCAAGAAAAGAACATGACTCTGACATGTCAAAGGTATGTTATCCTAGATGCGTAAGAACAATGGACAGAAGTAACTTAAGGTAAAGATGGGCCTTTGCAAAGGAAGCTGTGGGCTTGGGGCATGACTACTCATCATGGCCTGCCCAGGGAGGAGTTCATTAACAGACCATTCCGTGTGCTTGCCCTGGGTCACTGAGCTCCTCAGGCCTGCCATGGGCCTCAGCCTCCCCCCCCCCCCAACCCAAGCTTGCCAGGTTTATTACATAGCGCCCTCATCATGCACAAAAGTAACATCAAACAGATATTTATTCATTACGAAGGAAAATAGATTAACTTTACAGTGGCGGATACTTGCAGCCACAATTTTAATCAAGTGACTAAAATGAGCATCCTAAGTAATGGCACGAATCGAATTCTTGTGCCACCCAATAGAATGCTACGAAAAGAACCCAGCATCACTTCTATGATTTCTGCCAAAGTTTACAAACTGAATCACAAGAAAACATTAGACAAACTCAAATTTAAGGGCACTATCTATGAAAAACTGGCTATAATCTTCCAAAGTGTCGGATTCACGAAAGCCAAGGACACACTGAGGAACTATTTGGGATTAAAGGAGGGAACTACAGAAATCTGTCAGCTGGGTCCTGCTCCTACAAAGGGAGCTACTGGAATAATTGGCAGACATTGAATGGGATCTGGGGGTTGTGGTAACGTACCGATGTTAATTTCCTGATTTTATGGTTGTATTGTGTTTATGTGGGAGACTGCTTTTGTAGAAAATACACATTAAAGTATGACAGAGGGTGATGATGAGGGATCAGGTTGGCGATTTTCAAATGGTTTGGGAAAAAAACCTCTGTTGTCATCCTGTACTTGCAACTGTTCTGTAATTTTGAAATTGTTTCAAAATAAAATATAAAAATTGCTACAGTTGTATTTAGTTGTTCTAACTTCTCCAGTACATGTGGATTTTAGGTGTTAATGGATGATGGTGGATATATATGGACTTTCAGGTCTGTTGTGGTGTGGTCCAGACTGAAGTCTTTTAAACAACTTGAAAATGTGTTTATTTGCAGCTGCTAAAATCTGATTCACTCTCCAAGGCTTAGATGGCTTGTCATTTAAATATTAAAATCCCCTCTTTAAAGTTATTATTCTAGAGCCCAAATATCAAAAACAAGTGGGACGGATAATCAAGTTCTTCGGTCCTGAAGAAATCTGTTCTGAAAAATATTGAAACAAAGTTCACGGGAGAAGGATGGGTGGGATAAGCATAGTGCTGACAGGAGTGAATCCCGTCACTGCATCGCTGCTCCTAACCCTAGCTATAAAGTTCGGGGTCTTCTCAGAACAAAAATACCTTTCCATACATATAAGCATGTTTTTATATCATTTTTGTTTTAAAATGTCGAGTTGGACTACACTCATTTCAAGGGCACACTGATGCCTGCCTGCCATTTTCTAGTGGAGCAACCTTTTAAAATTTACCTGGGAGTTCAAAGAGATTTCATCTCCAGTTGTTCGTGTAACTTCCAGAACAGTCCAGCAGGTGGTAGTCTAGGAGAGGAACAGTTTTCATTCTCCCCCATCCCCCACTTACCAGCAAAACAGGAAGACTGTGGACTCAGCAATGTGCCTTCTCTTCTCTGGCACAAGAATGGGATTTCCAAGGTTGTTATTTCAAAATGGGTGCTTAGGCGTAGAGAGAACAAGAAAGGAGGCAACAATTATTTTGTGTATATGCGTGACTATGCAGTATTCTGAAGCTCAGAATTTCTTCTTCTTCTTTTTTTTTTTTTAATGATTTCTAGAAATTCCACTGGTTTTATATCTCTTTGCCCTGATTTCTGTGACATGGCTTTGGGGAGGCCTGCACATGGCTTACAGACACTTCTGGATGCTGGTCCTCTTTGTCATTTTCAACAGCCTGCAGGTAAGCCTTACGTTTCGATTACTGGTGGCATACATGTACGCTAATGAACACATGGCATAGAGTTTCAGTGTAAAGGAAGCAAGTGTCCACACACAGGTGAATGGGTGCACATAATAACATCATGCAGAGTTGTAGAGTAAAATGATGGGGGTTAAGTCTTGAACCCCTGAGATAGGGCTGGGCTTCTAACCTGCTGATTATACAGATAGGGAAGACATATTTACCCCTCCTTTATTATGATAACACCTAAGTAACTACAGAAACATATTTTCACTCAACAGAATTAATGTTTACAAACTTTGCAGGTGGCAGCCATGGAGGGCCTGTGCTCATAACTGGACCGTGGCAGTGCCTAGAAATCAGATCAAGTGAGGAGTGAAATAGATAGCAGTGTTCAAGCAGCCCCCTCATAGGTCTGGTGCTGAGTGAAATGAGAGTGGTTTGGTTCACTGAACAAGGATTGACATCCTCTAAGTCTGGTAATAAGTTAGTTTGGTGAGCATGCTTGGATAGCTTAACTAGATATTAAAGAACCATGGCAAAAATTAAAGCTGACTTTTTTAGTGCTTTTGTTAACTGGGAAGAAGTTTCACCCTGAAATTAACAAATGGAGCAAATGAACACATTTTCCCATGTAAAAAGTTCTTTTGTAGACTAAAATAATTTCTTGAATTCGCCAAAGATACCTCTACACTGTCCTTATTTTGACCACCATCTTGCAAGGAACATGCGTAGACAAGCATATTAGGAGATCATGTCATACAACTAAAATATGACTCAAAGCATATTTAGGTTTGCAAAGGAGACAAATTCTTTAGTGAGAGCATATTTTATAGCAGGGTGCCTAACAGAAGCATAGTATCGATTTAGGAAGGGAAAAACACACAAAGTAACTTTAAAGTTTGGGATCAAGTTGTTATGCAGACTCCTCTCTATAGATATAATTAAGCATCTGCTCTTAGCACAGTGAGCGGGCGGGGCCGGCACCAGGAGGAAGGTGGCAGCCCTGCTCCTTCAGGATCTGGTGATTCAAAAAAGCAAGCACTTAGCAATGAGCACGAACTATGGCAGGTGCCATTTGAACAAAGTGCTATGGGAACTGAGTGAAGGGCCTATTTACTCCTGTCTGTGCTAGCATTTGAGCTGATCCCCAAGAGTGAGCCACTCAGAGGCCCTGTCCCAGTTGCCTGTGAAGCCACAAGACCTAGTGTAACTGACAGTAAGGTTCACACTGACAACCTAAAGTGGTATTTCATTTTTTAGACACAGAGTGGTACACAGACCAGTTTTTAGATTTTTAAAAAAATATTTGCTACAAACTTTTAATATTGAGAAGCCCTGAATTTCTGCCAGCTATACTTGCTTGGCAGCAATTTTCAAGTCCTGCATAGATGCCGCCCCCTTAGGTGGGACGTGTGACCTTATTACACCTGGTAGACTTGATTCATTCATTTTGCCTGCCCATGAGTTTGTGACACCTTTAACGTTTATTAAATAAATGATGAGCATATGGTTAGGGATAGGTATTTCAGGCAGAGACAACAATGTTAGCCTGAGCTACAGAAAGAGAAGGCGATAAATTTTGCCTAGATTAAGCAAAGGGGTAGAGGGGAGCAAGAAAGGTTTTGCCGTTAGAGGCAGTGGTGGGAGAGAGGAGACAGGAGGGGGTTGGCTTCAGTGCCATGTTACCATGTCAGGATGGGATATTAAACTTCAGCTTCTAAGTAATGGGAAGCCATCGGAGTTGGGGGTTTTCTTTGTTTTATTCTGGTTTGCTTTGCTTTTTAAAATATTGTTAGTTTTTCAATTTTTTAAATATTAAATGGGAATGGCAAGCTCATACCTACTCTTTGGAAGGGTAACTGGAAGCCTTTAGGAGGGTATTGGAAAGAAGGGCAGTTCCAGGCAGGTAGGCTGTTGTTATATTCCAGCCTACCGTGGTCTGGCAGTGTGCCTGGGAACAGACAATAATGGCAGATTTGAGGATTGCTGTAGAGATAAATTAGTGAAACTAGGTTAGCCAGTTAAATGTGGGAATGTAGAGTGAGAGAGCAACTTCACTTAGATATGCCTGGCGCAGGTGAATGGCTGGGCACTGAAGCCTTTAGTCAACAAGAGCAGGGTTCCACAGAGTCAGCACTGAAGTTGGAGCATCCTTGAGATTTGGGAGACAAAGCTACCAATCAATGTTTTAGTAACTAGGTATAGTGGGAGAGCCAGTGAAAGAGGTAATTATGATAGAGAACCATTGTTGGGCAGTTTGGAGCTGCTATTAGAAAAGAAAGCTTCAAAAGAAAACAATACCAAACTGTCTGGGTAGCAGAGAAGACAGATAGGATGAGGCCTGAGGAGCGATGTGGTCCCGTGCAGTGGTTCCCCAACTGCAGTGTGCAGCAGTCACGTGACGGGCTTGTTAAAACACAGATTGTTAGGCTCCACACCCAGAGTTTCTGCTACAATAGATCTGGGTGGGATCTGAGAATTTGCATTTCTAACAAGTTCCCAGATGTGGCTGATGCAGCTGATCTAGGGCCTCGGTTGGGAACTACTGGTACAGAGCATGATCCTAACTCGACCAGCCTACTCTCTGGTTTACTTCAGCTGAGTCATGGATACTTACTCAGTTCTACTGCTGAGTCTGTGAAATAGGGATAAATACTATTTAGGATTATGGCGTGATTTAATTAAAATGGCATAATGAATGTAAAGCAATTGTACAGTATCGCACACAGAGAACAATTATTTTTACTCAACAAGTGTAATGGAGAATGCAAAGAGAAATAATCGCTTAGGAAGGAAGGTTGGTTGGTTTCTTGTTTTCGTTGCTTGTGAAACAAAAGACAAAGAAGGAGAAACTGACAACTGGAGGAAAAGCTCATTGCCATGGCAGATCAGGAGCAGGGCAGGGAGAACAGACGTGACAGGCGGCTTATCGGAGGGAGGAGCAGAGATTTTTTTTCCTCTGAGGCTAGGGAGAGAAGGAAGGATAAACATGAAAACACTCTTCTGGAGCTAATATATGTATATGGAAAGTTGGAGTTTGCCTCTGATGCCCTCTTTTTTTCTCTCAAAGTCAGCAAGCAAGGATATTTGTTGAATGAGTTGACAGCTTGAAGTAAAAATAGTAAAAAAAAATATATGGAGCCGTTTCTAAGCAGAAAGTAAATCTAAATGACGGTGGTTTGGAAGCTGATCAAGAAACGGACTGCTTACAAAGTGACCGGTGGGATTCAGTGGAAGCTAGAAACCTGAAATGTGAAGGGAACCAGTCAGCAGTAATTAAGTAAATTTAAACCTTAAGATTAAAATGGGAGCCAGTATAACCTATCAAACCACATCCACAGGAAAAAGTCTGTTGAGCTCTTATGGAGGTTAATTATTAAAGGAGGACTGTTTAGCATTAAACTGTATATTGTAGGGAGACATAAAAGAAATCATTATGGTCTCTTTCTTTTACGAACTTAATACAAGCTAAGTATAAGTAAAAACTAAAAATATTTCAAACTCATATTTAATGAGTTTAATTTCATCTATGTGGCTCTATCGAAGCAATGACTATTTGTATCACCCTTGCCTGGTATATGGCACACTGGTCATTCCTGGGAACAGGGCTCAATCAGTCCTTAAAGGAGCACTTGGAAAATATGATTTCTCCAGGGTTTATTGGGGTTCATTTAATATAGAAACCTCATATCTTTAACTCGGACATTTCTATGGAATATGGCTCTATAGTAGTTAGATCTTCAAAGACTATTCTATGAAGACTTAATATTTTTCCTTCCTTCCTTCCTTCCTTCCTTCCTTCCTTCCTTCCTTCCTTCCTTCCTTCCTTCCTTCCTTCCTTCCTTCCTTCCTTCTTAGTGGCCTTTGTATTTCTTTTATTGCCTTTGTCAACACCTGGGACCAAAAAGTATGTTATGTACATATGTTTGGCTATGATATTTTGGTCAGAGATTACTGCCTCATTTTTTTATCCAGCTTATTATTATTATTTCATAAGTGCTCTGAGATTGATGAATGAAAGGTATATTTCTATAATATTCTGATTTTTAATAGTTATCATGTGATACAATTTTACAAAAAAGGGAATCTTGATCACTTGAAATGTTATCAGGACTTTCTTGATCACTTTCTGAATATTCAAGGTTAAGCTACCAAACTTCTAATACATCTGAGCATTTAAGAACTGTGTGAAGTGCTTTTTAAAGCACGATGGATACAAGTGCAAAAGTAAGGTAAAAAAAATCATTCTAAATATGTCTACTGTTATTTTTATTGCTTAATCATCTTCTCGAGCATCGTGGCCACCAGCAGTGTAAGACTCACCTCCTACAAGCTTACTTGCCCCAGCAGGGAAAGAGCTTCTTCCCCAACAGGACAGTTCTCTGCAGGACTTACATCACATTCACCTTGGATCACAGACTGTCCAGAAACCAATCACATGACAGGTACTCTGGCGAAGCCTGGGTCAGGAGCAGACTCCAGTGGTAGAAGGAGTTGAGTTTATCACACAAAACCAAATGGAATGGAATTCCCACCAGAGGAAAGGATTTTTTTACCAATGTGTGTGTGGGGGTCGGGGGAGGGAGGGGAGATGGCAACGGTGCTAGCCAGGCCAAAGTAACAGATGTCCACTATACCTATTTTCTCCATTTTCTTGTTAATTGATATAAGTTTGGATAAGAACAGCTATTGTCAAACTACCAGGAAACTTCATCAGTGAGACATCAGTTTATTGTGAATATCCTTGGGATCCATCCTATAACCACATGTCTCTATGTGGCTCCCAAGAAATTCATAAGGCACTACGTTTAATATTTTTCTTAATTACCTGATCCAGTAATCTAATAATCTTCATATTTTTAAGAATGAGTTGGGTTTTCCATTTCTAAGTAGATTTATGTTAATACTTATAGGTTACAACTTTTTTGTTGTTGTTGTTGTTAATCCTCACCCAAGGATATTTTTCCATTAATTTTTAGAGAGAGTGGAAGGGAGGGGGAGAGACAGAGAGAACCATCAATGTGAGAGAGACACATCAATTGGTTGCCTCCCACACGCACCCCTCGGTGATCAAGCCTACAACTGAGTTACGTGCCCTTGACCAGAATCAAACTCGGGACCCTTCAGTCCATTGGTGGGCGCTCTATCCACTGAGCCAAACCATCTAGGGCTAGATCACAACTTTTAAAAACTGTTTAGTCTAAGGTATATTCAAATTTGTGTAACAATTAATGGGAGAATCACCAGGCCTGATACTCAGCTGGTAGGTACTGGTAGGACCCTATCAATTGTTAAAATATTGAAATAGTTGCTGTTTATTTTTTTTTAATTTTTATTAAATCTTCATTGTTCAGATTATTACAGTTGTTCCTCTTTTTTCCCTCCATAGCTCCCCTCCACCTAGTTCCCACCCCCCCCTGTCTTTACCCCACCCCCACTGTCCTCATCCATAGGTGTATGATTTTTGTCCAGTCTCTTCCCACACCCTCACACCCCTTTCTCCCCGAAGATTGTCAGTCCTCTCCCTTTCTATGCCCCTGATTCTATTATACTCACCAGATTATTCTGTTCATCAGATTTTTTATTCATTTGATTTTTAGATTCACTTGTTGATAGATATGTATTTGTTGTTCATAAGTTTTATCTTTACCTTTTTCTTCTTCCTCTTCTTAAAGAATACCTTTCAGCATTTTGTATAATACTGGTTTGGTGGTGATGAACTCCTTTAGCTTTTTCTTATCTGTGAAGCTCTTTATCTGTCCTTCAATTCTGAATGATAGCTTTGCTGGGTAGAGTAATCTTGTTTGTAGGTTCTTGCTATTCATCACTTTGAATATTTCTTGCCACTCCCATCTGACCTGCATAGTTTCTGTTGAGAAATCAGCTGACAATCATATGGGTGCTCCCATGTAGGTAACTGTTTTTCTCTTGCTACTTTTAATATTCTCTCTTTGTCTTTTGCTCTTGGCATTTTAATTATGATGTGTCATGGTGTGGTCCTCTTTTGATTCCTTTTGTTTGGGGTTCTCTGCGCTTCCTGGACTTGTAAGTCTATTTCTTTCACCAGGTAGGGGAACTTTTCTGTCATTATGTCTTCAAATAGGTTTTCAGTATCTTGCTCTCTCTCTTCTTCTGGCACCCCCATAATTCAGATGTTGGTACGCTTGAAGTTGTCCCAGAGGCTCCTTACACTATCTTCATATTTTTAAATTCTTTTTGCTTTTTGCTTTTCCGGTTGGGTGTTTTTTGCTTCTTTGTATTTCAAATCTTTTACTTGATTCTTGCGATCCTCTTGTCTGCTGTTGGATCTCTGTATAGTATTTTTTATTTCATCAGTGTATGATTAATTTCTAGTTGGTCCTTTTTCATATCCTTGAGGGTCTCACTAAATTTATCGGCCTTTTCTAGAAAATTCTTGAGTCACCTTATAACTGTGTTTTTGAACTCTATATCCAGTAGTTGGCTTTCTTCCATTTCTTTCATTTGTGACCTTTCTTTGTCTCCACATTTTGGCTGCTTCCCTGAGTTGATAGAGTGGCTTTGTGAGCTAGGTGTCCTATAGGGCCCAGTGGCTCAGCCTCCCCAGTTACCTTGGTGCACCCCTTTGTGGCCTGTGTGCACAGTCTTGTTGTAGTTAAGCCTTGATTATTGTTGGTATCACTGCGAGGAATTGACCTCCAGGCCAATTGGCTGTGAGGATCAGCTGTGTCTACACTGGGAGAACTTCTGTGCTGGAGACACCCTTATGAGGCAAGACTTGCTTCAGTGGGGCTTTGGTGCTCACTGCATCTGCCCCCTGAGTGTGTCCCTTATGGATCTGAGGAGTTGTAATCTGGATGGTCCTACTCTGACCCCTGGGTACACTGGCTCTTGGATCTCCAAGGAGGTGCTAATTTAGCCTCTGCCTGAGGCCACCAAGCAGGAGCTACAGAGAAATCTGCAGATTCCTCTTCTTTGTTTGGATTTTGGAGGTGCCCAGATGAGGCCCAGCTGTGAAGCAATGCAAGCTGCTGTGGGGCCTTGGGCCTTCTTTTGAATGTTCTGGGTCTCTCAAATCAAATTTAGATTTATATACAATATTTATTTCAGGTTTTCTTCTAGGGCTTTCTTCCACTTACTCTGTCAAAAATGTACTGACAGTCTTGACTTATAGGGAATCCCAGGTAAGGTAATCAGAGTAGCCAGCAGTTTCAGCCATGAGCTTCTTGGCAATGCTGGAAAATACATTTTTGGGGACAGATTCATATACATAGAAGGACCTTTCTGAAAGCTGAAATGCATTCTTCTTGGAACACAAAAGCTGGCAAGAGATCCAAACTTTACATAGCATTGGGATACGACACTTCTCAGTATGTGCGCTATGAGATCACATTTGCAGAGTCCTGTTTGACTGCCTCTCTGTAAATGACTTCTATATGTTCATTTGTACACCCATCTGGTCTCGAGATGTGTCCTGACAGTTTTTTAATCATTCACTATTCCAGGGAGTTACAACATGGAATCTGTAGCTAAAAATATATAGCCTATATTCAAATTTAAGATCAGCAGTTGGCTAAAATTATTTTCATTCCTACTTAACCTCAAGTCTTAAACGGCTAGGAAATAAGTGACTCAAAGGTGGGGACCGTTTCTTCTACTTTTTAGTTATTGTTCTTTGGTGGCCACCAGAGTGCCTTGCACACTGAAAGCATGTTTCTTATCCAAAACATAGTGTTTCTTATTTTCTCCCTTCTTTATTTCCCACTCTCCTTCCTTTATTCCCTCTATCTCTTCCTTCTTTTCTCTCTTTTGTCCTTGCTTTCCATCTATCTCTTGTTGTTCTATGTTGAATTTTAACTTTGAAACTAAAGCCATCTTTTATGAAGAGATTTTCCCAAATGAAAGTAGTCCTTGAAGTAGCATAAGAAATGGACCATGGCCTGGCCAGCATGGCTCAGCAGTTGAGCATCAACCTAGGAACCAGGAGGTCATGGTTCAATTCCTGGTCAGGGCACATGCCCAGGTTGCAGGCTCAATCCCCAGTGTGGGGCATCCAGGAGGCAACCAATCATTGATGTTTCTCTCTCTCTCTCTCTCTCCCTCTCCCTTCCTCCCTGAAATCAATAAAAATATATTTTAAAGAAAGAAAGAAATGGACCATGTTCCTTTGCTCGTGAAAACATACAGTGTTCATTGCAAATGGAATATAGAAGAAAATTAATAATTCTTTAATTTTCATCTGAGAATTTTCAGTTAGCATCCAGAGGGGTTCAGTGAAGGTGCCTGCTTAGATACAGGACATATTTAGTCTTGGAGAAATACATATTTCTATATATAAAAGCCTAATATACAATGTGTCCCAGCGGGAGTTTGACCAGGAGACCGGGAGTTTGATCACTTGCTATGACATGTGCTGACCACCAGGGATCAGTGCAGAATGAAGGAAGGCCCTGCAGGCGGGGAAGGAAGCCCCTGGTCGGCAGCCACTAGGGACCCTACCCGTGCACAAATTTCGTGCACTGGGCCTCTAGTTGTTAAATAATCAGTTACAGAGGACTAACTCCCTTTGCAATTGCTTTTCAACAGCCAACAGGATTAAGAAGTGTCACTTTGTTTCCATTAGAGACTAGCACATGAGCTCTTCATGGAGAGTGGAAAAGCAATCTTCCAGAAAACCCAGGAATAAACATGTAGAAGCCAGGGAGTTTGGAACTCTATCCTTGGTTTGTCCCAGAGTCATGTCAAGTTTAGTGGGGGGTGGGGGGGGTGGGGGGGGAATCACTACACTTGTTCTGTAGAGTGAGATTCAGAGACTAATGAACGTCTTGTGTGCTCTTCAGAACATCACAGATTATCTCTATAACTTTTCAGTAAATACACAGAAGCTTAGACAAGGAGGTATATTTAAATTGTCTTGATTATGTCATGCCATTCTCTCCAGTGTTCAGTAGCATCTAGGCTGGTGAAATACCTTTGTGTGTTTGTACAATAATCTTCTTACTCCATTTGACAATGAATGACAGCGTCTGACACCGACTCCTCATTGGCCTGTTGATTGGCCAGGCAAGGCACTTCAGACAGACTGGATTTTTACTTTCGTTTGCACTGGGTTCTCTGATCTGCCAGTGAATATTTTCCAGTAATGTGGTTTTAGTCATGAAGGGATTGTATAGAGTTCCTTTGGACAGTAGGCTTCATCCTTGCAAAACAGAGGCCTCCATTTCTCCTGTCCTGATATTGTGTTAGTGTTTTACCCTGTGTTTTTCCATTTCAGAGTTTTATTCTGTGTCCTCTGTGACCACATTTTCTGCATTTTAACTATGTAGTAGGCCTTCCTGGACTCTGTGAGCCTTTACCTGTGAAAGAATCTAGCACACTCTGCTTTTTGAAATAGTAGGCCTACAAGAATCAGAGTAAGTAAGACACATACCTTCTCTTGTTAAAACAGTTTTGGAAGAACAAAGGAAATATAAAATTTGGGGCCAGCTTTCACCTGGTCATTCAGATTCTTTGCCTTCATGTTAATTTATAATTTTTCCCAGCATCTAAAATGTTATTCTTATCTCTTGTGTTACTCAAATATTGTGGTGGAGAGAATACTTTCTTTAGGTCCCCTTATTTGCATATTTTATGGTAACATTCTTTAATGCTGAACTGTCAGGTGCAGTGGAATGAGCATGCAACTGGATGCCATGCAGCCTCTGTTTTACCAAGTGACTTGACACCGCTGAGCTTTAGTTATCTACTTTCCCGAGGTGCTGATTCTTTTTTTTTTTAATATATTTTTATTGATTTCAGAGAGGAAGGGAGAGGGAGAAAGAGAGAGAAACATCAATGATGGGAGAGAATCATTGATTGGCTGCCTCACATACCCCACACTGGGGATCGAGCCTGAAACCCAGGCATGTTCCCTGACCAGGAATTGAACTGTGACCTCCTGGTTCATAGGTCAATGCTCAATTGGGCCACGCTGGCCGGGCCTCAGTGCTGATTCTTGCTCTAAGTTTAGTCTGAAGTATCATGTAAAAGTGTATGTATAAAAATATGATTTGCAAACTACATAATGTTTTACAAAAACAAAATATTACAAAGGAATAAATGAACAAAAAACCCACCAGTTGTCTCAGAAGCTATATGAGAGGCCAAAGAGATGAAATTTGTAAGCTTAGTCTTTAAATCTTCCTAAGCCACTGATCTTCCTTCAAATGATCTCATCCACTCATAGGTATTTCCTTCATTGTAGTGCCCCTTTGCCACCCCCACCCCCACCCTGTGTGTACCATCACAAAGCTTAGTTTACAACATAGATCCACTGTGGTCACTCAGATGCTTTTAAATGTTTAGTAAATGCCTTCAGGTTCAAGCAAGTGACTTATGTGGGTGAAATAAGCCTATTGTGAGACTATAAGGATTGATGGGGACTATAGAAGAACTGGAGAATAGACTCCTTCTAAAAGCATTCAAATGAAAAAAGTAAATATTGTATGGGCCAAACAAAAGTGTTTGTAGGGTAGATTCCCATAGCTGATAGTCAGTGTACAACCCCTGGGTAAAAATAAGTTCAAATTTCTTCCTCTAGATAAGATTTAATTTTCTTTGAAAAGCAAGTGGAATATGGGCCAGTCACCTTGGTCCGATAGAAACTGGGTTTTGGGCTTTGTGATGGTTATGTATGGCTTGCAGAGTGCCTTGGGCAAACTAGAAGATTGTTCAGGTGACTCCGTGAAAGCCTATTGTGTTATCTGGGGCTTGTCTTCCTTGGCAGTCTCTGGACTCCTTTCTCCTTCCCCAGCACGATGAGACTGCTGGGTTCTTTGCTTAGTGTTTTAGCCTCTGAGCAGCTGCTTCCTGCTTAGTTTCTTAGCCTTTCATCCCAGGGATAGGCAGATTCAAAAGTGGCAAATGCTTTTACAATTCCTTTTTTCTTTGGAATCTTGGCCCCTTAAGCCCTGGTTGCCTTAGTATTTGAACGTGTGGACTCCAAGAAGAAAGATTCACTTGATGTGAACCCCAAGAAAGAATTTAGCTACTGAGATGACTCCCCATGGTCAACCAAGGGCCCACATTTTATGCATAATAAGAGTCCAGCAACCGTTGTTGACAGGGTTCCTCACGTACTCTGTGTACCAGGAAGAACCTCAGTCTGAACTCTTGGCTTTTGGCTCTGTGTCCAGCTTGTTTACGCTTTTGGTCAACCACTGGAGGAAAACCCCAGTGTCGTCTTTCTACCAATGGACTGAGAGCTGCCCCACCCAGTCAGAAATACAAATTGATTCCTCATTTGCACCTATGCCGACCAATCAGAACTGCATGATTTGGACTGCACAATTTGCAAATTTTCTCCAGCTTGTAGAATTGTACAAATGAGTGTTAATCTGCTAGATACTTCATCAGAGCAAAGGTTTCAATAGATTTATTTCAACAAATAACTAATAAAATTTTAGCATAAGCTGAATGCATGTTAATATATGAAGATATTTAGAGCCACTCCAATTCATCAAATATCTAGCAGGTATCTTCTAAGACTTATGCTGGTGCTTCTGGGAACACGGATGACAAACACTTGTGCATGCAACTTATCAAGGTCAGCCAATGAGGTGCACTTCCTGTCTTGTATGTCATATATATGTCAGTATGTCATATATGTATGTATGTATATATATATATATGTCAGTAAAATCTTATCATTTATATCCATCAGTTGACGATTGAGATTCAGAAATGATACTGTGGCTATGGAATAACCTCATACCTATTTCACAAAACTGAAATAATAAACCAATAGGAAAAACAAACAATCAGCACCGAAAAGCCACTAAACAGGCATGTTCCAAAAGCTTACTGCTCTGGAAAACAGGTCTGCCTTCTCAGAATGTGGACAAAAAATGCCAATTAAAATCTTACTGAAAAAAATTAATAGCATGAAATCAAAAATAAACTGAACATTTTGAAAACATCTTTTTAAATAGATGGATCCAGGAAGTTCCAACTTCATCCTTCAGAATAAATCAACTCCATGTCACTGTTTTCTTCTGCAAATATTTATAATAATACTAGAGGCCCGGTACACGAAATTCGTGCACAGGGGCGGGAGAGGGGGTCCCCTCAGCCCAGCCTGCACCCTCTCTAATCCGGGACCCCTCGGGGGACATCCCTCTCGCAATCCAGGACCACTGTCTCCTAATTGCTCACCTGCCTGCCTGCCTGATCACCCCTAACTGCCCCCCTGCTGGCCTGGTCACCCCACGCAGCCTATTCGGTCATCCGTTTGGTTGCAATGGTCGCTTAGGCTTTTATATATAGAGATCCTTTTTAGCTTGAGAAATAGCAGGAAATAGTGAGTTAAAAGTACTTTGGAATACAAATACTCTCTTACTAATTTTTGGCTCTGTGATTTTAGGAAAGTTATTTAATTTCTCCTAAATGGAGATACTACTATTTACTTTTAAGGGATTTGTGGAAATCAACCAAAAATATTTTAAAATTTTAGGCACAAAATAGGTGCATAGTAGCATTAACTGTCTTTCTCCTGTCCCTAATTTGGCACCATAATTGCAGATTCATTCAATTTAAGATTATTTTCACACAAACAAAAACTCTGAGCTTCAGATCTTCATAGCACATCACTGAAATCAGTTAGCAGTGTTTCTCTAATTGCTGATTATTCAGTCTCTTCAGAACCTGATAAAGTCAGTCACAGGCTACATTCACAGAGCTACCATCTTGATGATCTTATTTGGGTACAAGATCCCAGTGTATAGATACTATATAAGTTTTATGTGGACATAAGCCTATTAATTATATTTTGTCCTTTATTCCCTAACTAACATTTTGGGGCAATACTTTAGATTCTCGTCAGTCTTGGAAACTTTCTCTATAAAGTGGTGATATGGTAGATTATATTAATTTTACCTTATTGTTTGAAGCAATATCATAACACTGGAAGTCTTATATTCATTCATTCAAAAATATTAATCTATCTAGAATGTGTTCATGTATGTATATGTTAGACCACATGTTCCTATGCCCCTTGGCTTAATATATAATAAAAATCAAAATAGTGACAAATATTTATTAAGTGCTTATTATGTGGAATTATACTTATTTCATTCAAACCTTACAACAACCCTGCAAGGTAGGAACTATTATTTCATTTTACATTTGGAGAAACAAAGGCTTAGAGCAGTTAAGTAACTTAGGCAAGGTCACTCACTCAGTAACACATGAGCTGGGATTCAATAAATTAAGATCAGTTCCCCCACTAGGCTATGTATGCAATGCTAGGAGACCATAGAACCTCTTTCTCTCACTATTCCCTCCACTCTAAAGCCCATGTTCTTTTTTTTTTTTTAATACATTTTTATTGATTTCAGAGAGGAATGGAGAAGGAGAGAGAGAGAGAAACATCAATGATGAGAAAGTATCATTGATTGGCTGCCTCCTGCACGCCCCACACTGGGGACCAAGCCCACAACCCAGGCATGTGCCCTTGACCGGAATCGAACCTGGGACCCTTCAGTCCACAGGCTGACACTCTTTCAACTGAGCCAAACTGGCTAGGGCTCAAGCCCATGTTCTTAACTGCTTTTGTGAATGAACTGCCTTCCACTTAAACCAATTGTGTAGTCTGTCTTTTTAAATATCATATAGACCTTATTGTGTAGAAAAAAACACCTACATGTGAGATACAATCAGAGACTAAGATAGGGTTAGAGGAAATCAAGCATTGGATTGCATGGCCTAGGCCAGTGGCCGGCAAACTCATTAGTCAACAGAGCCAAATATCAACAGTACAACGATTGAAATTTCTTTTGAGAGCCAAATTTTTTAAAATTAAACTTCTTCTAATGCCACTTCTTCAAAATAGACTCTCCCAGGCCGTGGTATTTTGTGGAAGAGCCACACTCAAGGGGCCAAAGAGCCGCATGTGGCTTGCAAGCCGCAGTATGCCGACCACGGGCCTAGGCTATCAGCATCTAGGAGGATGCCTGTTAGAGGAGACCCAAAAGCCATATGCATGGAGCTAAACAGGCTGGATGGAGTGTGTTTCCCAAACCTGTAGTGACACTCTCCTCCATGAACTCCACTGTTTTCTGAAATCCCTAACACTTTACTTTTCCATAAATATCAACTGAGTTTAAACATGGCCAGAAAGGTATATTACAGTTAACATTTTTCTAAGAAAACACTAGAAGTTTCTAGCTTTATTTTTCTCCACTTAGGCAAGGTCACTCACTCAGTAACACATGAAATAATAAACTGAAATAATAAACAGTTTATTGACATGGTTGTGTGAAGACAAAGACACAGTAAACTTAGCACTAACAGGAGCTGGAGAGGCCCTCTGAAATGATGGAATTGCAAAAAGGAGAGTGGAAACTTTGGATTCACTGGCTGAGTTTAATCCAGGGAGCAATTGTCCCAACTGTACCTGTGTTTCTTCAAATGAAGTGAGAAAGTTGGTGCTTGAGAAGGCATAGTCTCCCTTCTGCTTCTCTGCTCTCTCCTCTTGGGTTGTATATATGCAGGCTCTTGCAGGATGTTGTGGTTGCAGCATTTTGTACTGAGGTGTTTTGTTTTTTTTAATTCTTATTTATTGATCTGAGAGAGAAAAAGACAGACATCGATTTGTTCTATTTATTTATGCATTTATCAGTTGATTCTTGTATGTGCCCTGATCGGGGATCAAACCCACAGCCTTTGCGCATCTGGATGATGCTCTAACCCCGTGGTCGGCAAACTGCGGCTAGCGAGCCACATGCGGCTCTTTGGCCCCTTGAGTGTGGCTCTTCCACAAAATACCACGGCCTGGGAGAGTCTATTTTGAAGAAGTGGCATTAGAAGAAGTTTAAGTTTAAAAAATTTGGCTCTCAAAAGAAATTTCAATCGTTGTGCTGTTGATATTTGGCTCTGTTGACTAATGAGTTTGCCCACCACTGCTCTAACCAACTGAGCTACCCAGCCAGGGCAGAGTGGTTGTTATTTTTATCACTGAGTGTCTACCTCCATCTCCAGTACTAGCAAGAGTTGGAGAATCTCAAGTGAAATAGCGTAAAAAAAAAAAAAAAGCTTGCTAGAAGTGTATGGCCTGATTGCTAGAGCTGTATTAAGGACATGGTCACCTGCTAAAAGGAAATAAATAAATGTTACAAAAATAAAAGGAAGGTTTACAAGTATGCCTCCCTTTTCACTGCTTGTCTAAAGTGTGAACATTTAGAAAGTGTTCTGAGTCTGTGAGGATTCTGATTCTTTATTTTTTTTATTATAATGACACAGTATAGTAATAAGTTTATTCATAATGATATTATTAATAATAATTCATTTGTACTTCTCAGGGTCTTTTACCAAAATTCATGCTTGAGATGTTTAAGAAGAATAGTCATTTCTTTAGAGGCTTTTTAATATATTATGTTCCTATAAGATGCTTTGGAGAAATCTAACTTTCTGTCATTGCCTTTGTCTCTTTTATTCAGAGAATCTCATTCGTCCTATTTTAAAGGTTTGCTTTCTTCTTTCTAAGAAGCCACTTAAGTAGCCATTACAGAAAAAAATTGTTTTGAAAGTTTTTTTATATCTACTTGAATTTTTTCCATTTGCAATTTTGGTTACTTTTAAACCAGCCTCAATATTTTGAGGAAACATTCAAAATATTGTCTATTTCCAAATACTTACCATCCTGTGATGAAGTGTTTGGATGCCTCTCATCACCAATATGACTTTATGTGTGTATACTCTTCACTAAAATAAAGTAATATACTACAAATAAATAAAGATTGACAATTTTCTGTTGACTATAGTAGTTTACTATAGGTTTTATACCAGAATCCCTTCTCAGTTCTGGTCTTTTCCACTTCAAAATTAGATCATCAGAAAAATGTTAGAATAACGTAATACAAATATGAACTGCAAATGCAAGGGGTATCTTGAAAAATGGGTGCCTCTAAATTCTTGCTGCAAATTTTCTGGACTTGGTGTACTATATTTAGCACCCAAATTTTTGTAGGTTTTAATAAGATGTGCTTGTAAAATCCTCAATTTGTCCTCTTTTTCGGTGCTTCAGAATGTTGTCATTTACGTGTAAATGATAAAAGCCACAGTGTTTTGCAACTGGTAGGTTTCTCTTAGTACACTATAATTTAGTGCTTTATTCTTTGGACAGAGTTCACAATGTTTTTTATGCCTCTAAACCATATAAATCAAATGTTTTATTAGGAAAAGTAGAGTCAGAGAAACAGAAAGGTCATCTCTACCAAAACAAAACCACATTTCACTAGTCCTTAATACTTAATTTCATCATGTGTTCTTCCTTTGAAGTGTGGAATGCACATTTTTAATGCAAAATGTGCGTTAAAATAGAAACCAAGTGTAAAAGCTGGTTGAAATCTGGCTCTGTTTGAATCTACAAATGGATTCATTAATTAGTATGAATTAGTAAATCATATTCACCCCTGATCTTTTTTTTTAATTGTACAAAATTTTTATTGCTTACCGTTATTCTGATTTACTTACAGGAGGAATTCCTATTAAATTATAAATAAGATAATATTTTAATTGCATATGCAATTTTTTTCAATGAATTATAAAAACAACAAAAGTATTTGAATAATGATCAATCAATGTCCATGCACTTCTCTCTATCGATATTCACACTTCTTATAATTCCTGTCTTCCATTTATGTTTTCTGCTCTTCTGAATTGTTATCTACCCATGACATATCTTGCCTTTTTTTCTTCTTTCCCTAAACAACTTGGTTATTCTTTGGCACCAAAAGCATTTTTCTCATTCTATCAGATGACTTAGTGATTTTGAATCAACTACTTCCTCTTATGGCTAGAGAAGTTGACTTTCTAAGTCACTAACTTTTCTCTTTAAAATTTTACTTTTCCTACTTCTTCTCATTTGGGGCAAAAATAGCCTTTGAAGAACTGCATTCTAAAAAAAAATCAATTACAAGTTGATTATTATACTAGAGGCCCAATGCACGAAATTCATGCAAGGGGCTCGGCCCTCGCAGCCCTGGCTTCGCCTGGAAGGTCATTCAGCTGTCTGGTCTAATTAGCATATTACGCTGTTAATAATAGATAGCCCAAATATAAATAGACATATATGTACTTGCCAGTGAAATGAGTTGTGTTTAGTTACTGTGGTGGTGTTTGTTATCTAGTGTTATTTGTAATTATTCTTAGCAATCTATAATAATAAAAGCATAATATGCTAATTACACTGAATGTCCTTCCAGACGACCTTTTGGATGAAGCCTGGGCTGTGAGGGAAGCCCGGGTCCCGGGTGCCAGAGGGAAGCTGGTGCCGGCAGCCAGGGGAAGGAAGGCCTACTCTGCACGAATTTCATGCATCGGGCCTCTAGTAATAATAATAATTGGAGACGTTCATAGAAAGATCTAGAAGAGCCAAAGATGGCTTCATGAAAGATGTGGTCCTACAGCTGGCCTGCAATGGATACCAAATTTGGATGAGTTTGGAGAAGAGGAACGTCTCTGCGGGTTCCTCAGATAACCATGCTCTCGTCCATCCTATACCTTGGCCTCTCCCTTCCTCCCTTTTAGCTGGAATGGAATTTATGTAGGAGAATGAAAGGAAACAGCACTGAAAGGCCCTGGGGTGGGTGTGGGGGTGGGTGATATGAGCAAAGCCTTTGTGCCACATTATTATGGGATCTATTAAAACAGTTTTAAGAACTTTTTTTAAAAATGTCTTTAAACCTGGCTGGTATGGTTCAGTGGTTGAGTGTCCACCTATGAACCAGGAGGTCACGGTTCGATTCCCGGTCAGGGCACATGCCAGGGTTGCAGGCTCTATCCCTGGTGGGGGCTGTGCAGGAGGCAGCCAATTGATGATTCTCTCTCATCATTGGTGTTTCAATCTCTGTCTCCCTCTCTCTTCCTCTCTGAAACCAATTAAAAATATATTTTTAAAAACTTATTTTAAAATTATTCTTTTGTAAATACCTTAACCACAGCAAATCTTTAATTCTTGCCTCTTGCGTTCCATCTGTAAAGACAAGTTCAATGACAGCCACCAGGGAATTTATTTTGCTGGAACATAACCGTGACTACAAATGCTCTTGCTCCTCCCACTGTCACTGACTGGAAGCGTGAGCTCTGAGCAACATGAAAGGAATTTGCCATAAATAAATAATACACAAAAGCATAAAAAAGAATTATAATACAGAGTGTAATCTTCTTGAGATCAGAGGCTGTGATTTATACCAGTAAATCTTCTCACAATTGTAACCTGTCCTTCGGTGCTGAGGATTTCCTTGAGATGAAATCTGGGGAGCACTTGCTATGAAAGAACCTGTCTCATCCTGACAGCTTAGGAAATAGTGTCATTGAGGGGTCCTCTGAGCTTCACACTGTTTGTACCCATCTAAAACCCCTGGCAGGTCTCTTTCTCTCTCTCCCTAGCTCCATCTCTATTTCATCAGCTGGAATGTCTTATCATTTTTCTTGCCTTTTCAACATCTGTTTTCTATTGTGTCCTGTTGTTCTCATTTTTTATGAATCTTGGTCATTCTCACATATTCAGGACTCAGTGGATAATCCCAAAGATAACTCTATATGCTTGATCCTCCAAGAGAGTGAGCCTTCTGCACACGGGACCCATCTCTGCATTGAAAAAACAACAACAAACAAAACCAAAAACCCACCTGACAGGGTTCAGCGGGGGCATTGTTGTTTAAGGAGATTTGGTGAATTTCTCCACTCAGAAGGGATGAAAAGAAATAAAAGGACGTCCAGATTGGAGCCATTTCAGAAAGCCAGTGCACATTCCTAGCGGCAGTTATCATGGCAGGTGCTGTGAGGAATCAGACAGGCAACTGGACCCCTGAAGTCAGCCAAGAGTTGATTGCTTATGTTTTCCGAGCTGCGTGAGAGAGAGAAATGCAGCCACACCACTGCTGTGCAGTCAGCAGGCAGCTTACAACTGCGGACCCTGGGGCGCTTTGAAAATCACCTCTCATTGTCTTTTGCCTCTGTGTTACCAACTTATCACCCAGCCCCACCGTGGTTTTCAAGCTGCGAGTCACCAAAAGCTAGCCGCTGCTGTTTTATAGAGCTGGCAACTGTCCCGATATGGAGTCTAACGTAATCTCCATAGTTCCAGGGTGAAGCAAAGAAAATGTTTTAGAGCTTTTTTTAAATCTTCACTTTAGACATTGTCCCTTGTATTTATCAACTTTGCAGTTCAATTGTGGAATAAAATAAATAAAATAAAACCACACACACACACACACACACACACACACACACACACACTTCCTTGGCCCGTAGAACACTCCCCCTTGGCATGACTTTATGTCTGTTTATTGGCAAATAGTTGGCTCAATTATATGAGTTATATATCTTCCTCACTAATAAGTCTTTTCCAGCCAAAGCAGCAGTTGGATTCACAGACTTAAGGACATCTGGTAGCGGTGGCGTTTGGGCTTTGCTTGGCCTTCTGACCCTTTGGCAAAGGAAAACGTTCTGACTAGTAAGTGCTTATGCAGCATCATCAGGGCAGCTCAGAGGCAAGTAGAGAGGGGATGGAAAAGGTGAGAGAATAGCATGAGCCAAACTTGGCCAAACATCTACTGACAAGAACCTAGTACTTAACACCTGGTTCTCACTTGGGAACTTACTTATGATGCTTACGCCAGAAATCGAACACTCCCCCGTCTGCAGGGGCTGCAGGCCGACCTGGCTGGGGCCTGCGGTCCAGAGCCAGTGAGCCTGTCTGAAGGGGCAGCAGCTACTTGGCTCCGGTTAAGTATTTGCTAGACAGGATGCAGATCCAGTGTCAGCCAGGTCTTCTGATGTTTCGAGAGGAGCCAGAAACCAGATTTTTATGTGAAAGCTCCTAATTTGTTAATGTTGGCAACTATTTAAAGACAACCTCTAAATACTCTGCAGGCCAATCAAAGCCTGTTGGCAGGGTGTTCAAGCTGCCAGTTTGGGACCTCTGGCTTACCTCGCGGGCACTCCCGGAAGGTTTCATAATGAACTAGCGCCCTCCCTCCTCGTCCGTGTGGGTCAGGGAAAAGAAAATTTTCCAGCTTTGTCTGTCCTTTACAAATTTCCTATACGGAACATTTTTTAAAAATCAGAGTTGTTCTAAGAATTCTTGGACCCTTTTTCTGAACATAGTCTGGAACCAACCCCAATTCCCAGGGTGGGTGGCCTCAAAATGATCCATTCCCTCAAGTGACCTCTAGTCTGTGGCTGATGCCAGAGGGGAGGAGGGTGAGGCTGGCCATTCTGGGCCTGTGCTTGATAACTGTGAAACACTGGGTGCAGCCTTGCTCAGATCTACAGCCCCAGAGCAGGCACAAATCCAGTTATCCTTGATAGGTGGGGAAAGGCGGAGCCCGGGCTGAAGTCAGGCAGCACCTCCTCAGCTGTGCTTGGCAATCTACAGTGTATTTGTGCAGAAGGGATGAGATGCTACAGGAGATGGAAGAGATTAAGGTGGCATACAACAGAGAGTGTAAGGGAACAATGCCTATTCCTCAAGTGTAATAAGAACAAGTCATTGAAAGCAAAGCAGAGGAACCAAATAACCAGACCATGGGAAATGCTTAGTGCACCCTTGTAACTTCTGCATTGAATGTACCCATCCGCCCACCAGCATGTTGGAAATCTCCCGCCAAAAATGGAAGCAGTGCCTGTGGCCCAGGGGCTGGGATGAAGACAACAGACTAACTTTGTTCCAAGTCTAGGAGTAGGCAAAGTGAGCAGATAAAAACACGGAACAAGTCCAACGAAATCAGCCCCTGTACTCATGAGCGTGTTTCTCCCTGATGGTGTGAAAGTTGCACCAGAAATCTGAACCACTGAGTCGGAACCTGCCGTTTTGGCTTTCTTGAACTGGAGTTCATACATGCAGCACAGCAGCTGAGAGACGAGCAAGCCCTGCGTGCCCAGTGCCATCTGTGCCTTGTGTTTCCTTCTTCCTTTCTTTTTTTTCTTTTTCTTAATGGATTTTTTTTTTCCCAGAGAGGAGAGCATGACATCAGCCAAATATGTGATGCAGGCTCATCTAATTAAATTTTGTTTATTTACTTGTGATTTTAAAAAGAATATGAAGCATGCTTGTGAGGCATTTGTGTCTGGAAAGAGTTGAGCAACTCTAAGGCTGTAGCGTGTGGTGATTGGTTAGGAATTGCTAAATAATTTTTTTTCATTTTCCGTGAAATGTCAAATGTCATTCTTTTTATTCTAGAAAGGTCAATATGGCCTAAAGAGGAAAAAAAAAGAGGACCATTCACTTGTTATTCAACTTTAGAAGTGCTTTATTTACCAGTAAAAGTAAATCTCAAAATATTTCGGTGGCTCTGAAAAAAGAGAGAGAAGACTGCAATCAAGTTAATGACTTTTGTTACTTTCCTCCTTTCTCTGGAACTTTCAGTGAAAAACAACTAGGAGAAAACTAGTTTGACAGTAAAAGTTATTTATATACTCTGTTTATACATATATGTGGAATATATGTTATCATGCTGCATGAGTAGGGTATCATAATTTTTCCCTTATGCTCTCTGCCCTTTGATGTTTTTGAACAGAATGTAGTTGTGGAAATAAAATTCTTTTAATGAATACATTTCATAGTGGCCTTTACCAAATGGTAATCAGGGACTTGCTCCTCGAGCAGAGAAGTCGAGCGCTAACACACACACACACACACACACACACACACACACACACACACACACGGCTAGAAAAAGAGAAAGTACTATTTGCCTAGGTTATTTGCAAAGAACTGTTGTTTTTATTAACACTGTTTAATCTACCTCATACTTCTTTTGTGGAGAAAAAGTGAAAATAATAAAGTAGCATGATTTAACAGTACGAAACCATAAATTTCTATTGAATCTCCTAATCTTATTGCAAAGGTTGTGAGTAGTCTAGCAAAATGCAGGTCAGGAAATGATTATTACTGTCACTGGCAGAAGATATACTAGGGACAATTTCAAAACATAATATGCAGAAGTTTCTCTTTAATGACTCCTCACTCAGCTTTCCATGTCTTTTTCCTTCTCTTGCTCCCTGCCCAGTTCCCCCTAATCTGTGCTCTTTGCTGAGCATGGCTCACTGTCAGTTAATCCCCCACTAAAGCTCCGCCAGTGTTAGTTTCCGGTGTGCCTCTTGCCAGAATTTTGTCATTTTGAAAAGGGACTCCCAGACCTCCCCTGTTTCTCCTACTTCTAGAGAGAAAATGCACTTGGCAAAACCCATATGCCTCAGTCACCCACCTTCCAGGGCGTGCAGGTAGAAGGTATTATCAGCTCTCCACTGCACTTTCTGGGTTCAAATCCTGCCTCTGTCACTTGCTAGTTCTGCAATCTTACCTGAGCTGCTAAACATCCCCGTGCCTCAGTTTCCTCATTGTAAAGTGAGGATGAGAATGATGCCTATCTCAGTGTTGCTGTAAGGATTGTGTGAGACAATATATGTAAAGCATCTAAGAGCAGAGTACATAGTAAGCACTCAGTAAATGTGAGTTATTTTTATGTTATTACTATGATTTCCAGTGTTACCACTCGTGTTTTACAAATCTCTTTGCTGAATTGACTTCTAATTACTTTTCCATTCCTGAGCTATGAATTCACTGTAGTTAACACTGGAAAATGCTTAACTTTAATTAATTTGTTTGTTTGTTTGTTCAATCTGTTCCAGGAACTCTTTTATGTGCTTTGGATAAATCAGTTAACAAAACAGACAAAAATGCATGCCCTTGAGAAATTTGCATTCTAGTTGGGGTGGGGGGATGGAGAAATAATACAAATAAACAACAATAAGGACGTTAATGTAGCATGTTTGAAGGTAGTGAATGCCAAGTTGAGGAGAGTGAAGAGCATGCAGGTGAGTTGCAGTTCTATAGGTGGTCGGGAGCCCATAGAGAATGCAAATGACGAGCACATCTAGGAGGAGACTGGGAAGGCCTCAGAGCCCATCTTCAATGCTTTTACTTCTTTGTCTGATTCACATACTTATTTTAAAAAATTTTTCCTGAACAGAATTTTTTGTTTGTATTATTTCTGAGTAGTCATTGGTGATTTTTCACTACATCATTAGTATTGCAAAATGAATCTCTCTTAGACTAGTTCTTTTGGACTATCTTTTGCCTTTATCCTAAAATTTTCTCTTGCATTTATTTGCTGGTATGTTTTGAGTTCATCTATCAAAAGCACCACAAAATTAATTTTTATAAATGTTTGTTTTGATTTTCTCTCACAGTTAAGTGGGATTGATATCAGGTTTATTATCTAATGTTTCATTTTCACTTTATGCCAACCTAGTATTATTGTACCAAAAGGAAGTCAAAACATTTCTTGCTTAATATCACTTACCACAGTAAGTGTAATGGGAGCAAAACTAGGAGAGAAACACTTGATCTGGAGATGAAGAGTCCCAGTGGTAGCTTTAAAGGGGACTGTGGAAAAAATCTTTAGCCCTCTGGTGCAGACATCTGAAGTTAACATAATGAAGGGTAGAAAAGATGACAGGTGAGACAAACACTAACTTCACCTGGCTGGAGTGGCTCAGTTGGTTAAGTGTTGTACTGTGCACAGAAAGGTTGCTGGTTCAACTCCTGGTGGGGCACATGCCTGGGATGCAAGTTCAATCCCCAGTTGGGGTATGTATGGAAACCAACTTCTCTTTCTCTCTCTCTCTCTCTCTCTCTCTCTCTCTCTCTCTCTCTCTCTTCCTCTGCCACCTTTCCTTTCCCTCTCCCCACTCCTTCCTCTCTCTAAGCATGTCTTCAGATAAGGATTAAAAAAAAATTTCATGGTAAAGTGTAGAAAAAGCTGTTCATAATAAACTTTGGCATGTTTGTTACAGGGTCAAGGAAAAAGAATTTAGATTGACAGGTTTAGTTCAGACAAATTACATAAAAACTTATCAATCCAATGTTTTCCATAATGATCTTCTTATATTGGAGTTTTTATAATTAATTTCTAAAGGTATTTTAATTATGTGATGTTAAAATTATTACATCAGAGGTAAGGTTTAAAAGTCTCTAGAGTTGTGCTGTCAGAGACAGAGAGGACGGGAGGAGAGGGAGCTGGAGAAGTCCCTCTGAGACTGGGCGTCTCAGCAGCTTTGCCAGTGGAAATTGCAGACCTCAGAGTGGCCAGGCTCAGTCCAAGATTACCAAGACTTCCTAGTGTAAAACCAACAGAGTGGACAGAGGGGAAGACACACATTACTTTACTACCTTTCTCTCTACTTCCCAGGGCAGCTGTTCTCCACTCTCAAGACTTGCCCCCCCTCCCCGCTCCCCGAGTCTAAGGGGTATGATATGTAAACACTGGTCTCTGAGAGTGCATATTGTTCTCTTTAAGTGGATCATGCCATACAATGCCATTTCCAAAAAAAGGAGGCATTAATATATAGCAGGTCCTCAAATAACTTCATTTTGTTCAGTGTTGCTTCATTTTAATGTTGATGAGATGCCTAGCAACTTAACTCTTGTTTATTAGCCTGTGGCAACGATTTCCAACTAGCATGCCACAGGAATTTTTTTATTTTGTTAATCCTCACCCAAGGGTATTTTTTATTGATTTTTTTGGAGAGAGTGGAAGGGAAGGGGAGAGACAGAGAGATAGAAACATCAATGTGAGAAAGACTCATCGATTGGTTGCCTCCTGCACACAAACCAACCATGGCAGGGGATGGAGCCTGCAAACAAGGTACATGCCCTTGACCAGAATTGAACCCTGGACCCTTCATTCTACAGGCTGATGCTCTATCCACTGAGCCAAACTGGCCAGGGCTGTCACAGAATATTTAAAACATGCAATACCTGACTATTTAGTCAGGAGCACTGATCTCTTTTCCCTTAGATTTTCAAATTAAAAAATGAGAATAGCCTGCACGACAATAGCCGTCTGGTGGGAATGAATCAAAATTATACCTTTTTAAAAATCTTTATTGTTTAGATTATTACAGATGTCCCTCTTTTTTTCCCCAAAGCTCCCCTCCACCCGGTTCCCACCCCACCCCAAGCCCTCGCCACCCCACTGTCCGCGTCCATAGGTACTGCATACATGCATATAAGATCTTTGTCCAATCTCTTCCTGCACCCCCCCCACATCCCCTTCCCCCGAGAATTGTCAGTCCACTCCATTTCCATGCCCCTGATTCTATTATATTCACCAGTTTATTCTGTTCATCATATTTTTTATTCATTTGATTTTTAGATTCACTTGTTGATAGATATGTATTTGTTGTTCATAATTTTTATCTTTACCTTTTTCTTCTTCTTCCTCTTCTTAAAGAATACCCCTCAGCATTTCGTATAATACTGGTTTGGTGGTTATGAACTCCTTTAGCTTCTTCTTGTCTGTGAAGCTCTTTATCTGACCTTCAATTCTAAATGATAGCTTTGCTGGGTAGAGTAATCTTGGTTGTAGGTTCTTGCTACTCATCACTTTGAATATTTCTTGCCACTCCCGTCTGGCCTGCATAGTTTCTGTTGAGAAATCAGCAAACAGTCGTATGGGTACTCCCTTGTAGGTAAGTAACTGTTTTTCTCTTGCTGCTTTTAATATTCTCTCTTTGTCTTTTGCTCTTGGCATTTTAATTATGATGTGTCTTGGTGTGGTCCTCTTTGGATTCCTCTTGTTTGGGGTTCTCTGTGCTTGCTGGACTTGTAAGTCTATTTCTTTCACCAGGTAGGGGAACTTTTCTGTCATCATTTCTTCAAATAGGTTTTTAATATCTTGCTCTCTCTCTTCTTCTGGCACCCCCATAATTTGGATGTTGGTACGCTTGAAGTTGTCCCAGAGGCTCCTTACACTATCTTCATATTTTTGGATTCTTTTTTCTTTTTGCTTTTCCAGTTGGGTGTTTTTTGCTTCCTTGTGTTTCAAATCTTTGACTTGATTCTTGGGATCCTCTAGTCTACTGTTGAATCTCTGTATATTATTTTTTATTTCAGTCAGTGTATGCTTAATTTCTGTCTGGTCCTTTTCCTTTTTTTTTTTTTTTTTTTTGGCATTCTCACTAAGATCATTGAAGGTCTCACTAAGTTCCTCAGAGGTTTCTAGAAGATACTTGAGTCACCTTATAACTGTGTTTTTGAACTCTATATCCAATAGTTTGCTTTCTTCCATTTCTTTCATTTGTGACATGTTTCTTTGTCTCCGCATTTTGGCTGCTTCCCTGTGTTTGTTTCTATGTACTAATATTGGGTAGCTGCTAAGTCTCCTTGAGTTGATAGAGTGGCCTTGTGTAGTAGGCTCAGCCATCCCAATCACCTGAGGTAGACACTCTTGGTGAACCCCTTTGTGGGCTGTGTGCACAGTCTTGTTATAGTTGATCCTTGATTGCTATTGGTATCACTGGGAGGAATTGACCTCCAGGCCAATTGGCTGTGAGGACCAGCTGTGTCTACAATGGAAGAGCTGCTATGCAGGAGACACCCTTATGGGGAAGGACTTGCTTCAGTAGGGCTTTGGTGCTCACTGAGTCTGCCCCTTGAGTGTGTCACTTATGGATGTGAAAAGTTGTAATCTAGTATGGTCTCACACTGACCACTGGGTACACTGGCTCTTGGATCTCCAAGGAGGTGCAAAGTCAACCACTGCCTGGGGCCACCCAGCAGGAGCTACAGAGGGATCTGCAGATTCCTCCTCTTTGTATCAGGTTTGGAAGTGCCCAGATGAGGCCCAGCTGTGAAGCAAGGCAGGCTGGTGCTGGTGTGGCCTTGGGTCTTCTTTTGATAACTTTGGGCCTCCCTAACCCAGCTGTAAGCATGTTTGACAGGTTTTAGGCTGAGAAAGGACAGGCCATTCATATGCAAAAGCCGCTGCGCACAGCTTGGGTGGGATTCTAATTTGGATGGGGCGGAGACTCAGGGAATCTCTGGGGTGGAGCAAGCAGCAATGGCTGCCAGTCAGCCGTGCACCGGAGAGGTCCCAGCACAGGAACAATGACTGTTGCAAGCACCACCATCTGGAAGAAAGCTGCCCCCGCATTCCTGCCCCGATGCCAGACAGTCCAGTTTCCCCCCTTATTTGTCTGGGTCTCCCAGAGCCTCACCCAGCACTGGAGCTCAGAGCAAGTGGGAGCTTGTATCTCCCTCCCAATTAAAAAAAAACGGCACACCCAGGTGCCAGCCCATTCTGCACCTCCTCACTTCCTACCAGTCTCATTGTTCTTTCTTCTTTACCTCTGTAGTTGTAATACTTCCACTCAGCCAGCTTTCCTGTGGTTCTGGATGATAGTTGTTCTGTATTTTAGTTGTAATTTTGATATGGTTGTGGGAGACAGCAAGTACAGGTGTTTACCTATGCTGCCATCTTGGTTCTCTCCAAAATTATACCTATTTTTGTTGTCAGATAGGCAAAAAGTATATTTTTTGCTGTGCAGCAGAATTTTAGTAATTAGTATGTGTGCTGTGAGATGAGAAAGACTGAAAATCACTGATCTATGGTAAAATTGGTTTAATTATACATAATTTCACTTAAAGTCGCAGAACCTATTGATGACATTGAGGGCTTACTGTGCTTCTCTGAAAGGATCAGGAGTGAAGTTGGAAAATATGGGTAATCACACCACACATCAAGGAATAACCTGATCTATGAGAAAGCACTGAAAATCCCTACTGTGCATAGAGAATCCAGGCAACACCGGTCTTGGTAAATGACAATGCTGAGTTAAAAACTTGGTATTAGACAGGCATAAGTTTGAATTCCAGGTACAGTGCCATGCCTAAGTCCCAGTAAATGAAATAACATGCATAAAGTGCTTAGCCCAGTACATGATACTCAATAAAGTGTAGTTTCACTATTTTCTTTTAAAAAAAGAGAAGAGAGGAGGAGAAGACTTGCATGACCTTAAATAATTCTTCAACTGTTTTTGAGTAACGCTTTTTGTGCTAGAGCTTTCCGTGGTAACAGGATCAACAAAGCCTGGGAAGCACTCTTGCTAAACATATTGGCTGGAATGAACAAATACAGTGCTTATGGTCGTTTACGATACAGAGGATTTTACTCCCATCTCCTTGCCTTCAGCCACGTTGTTACATTCATGTATAATGCTGTTCCCCTTTTAAAATTTTTTTCAAATCTTAACTTTTCTTAAGGACCCAGCTTTCAGTTTGCCACTTCCTTGAACCAGTCTGTTTACTGTAATCTCCTCTGATGCCAGCCCCAGAGTTGTATTCCGTGGGTGCACTCCTTTGACACATCTACACTGCCTGGGGCTTTTCCCCAATCATTTCCCTGAAGACCAACTCTCCCACTTCTTTTGTGCTGCCCGGAAAGCTTAATTACAGGGCTGGCACAAGGTCCTCAGTAAATTCTTGTTGAATTAAATCTCTCATTTGAAATTTCCAATGCCTCCACTCCCCTCCTACAAATCTCCTCAATTTAGGGAAATCTCTTGAAATGATTCATGAATTTTAGCACCTCATCCGAAACTGACATTTTCAAATTATTTACATTCTTCATAGTTTTCCAATGTGTCATGCCAAAACAGCATTTATATTTAAAACACACACACACACACACACACACATTTAATTATTGAACATTTGCTCTAAAAACTGTGGTGATAGCAGGCAGCATTGTCCCACTTAAGAGTCAAAGTGGCTAAAGATTGCATGCTTTGCCTCAAATAAGAAACTGGTGGAATAGAAGACAGGTTAGCCTCCCACAGCAGTCTGGTGGCCTTAAGCAACCAGGAAGGTGAAGTTGGTGCCTCAGTTAACTCACTTAGTTTACTGGAAGTACATATTTTCCGTTTGGTGCCAAATTCAGTAAGTCATGGAGCAAATGTTTATTTTGCTATGCTTTGAAAAGTTGCTTTGCTTCTTGTAAGTTTTCTCGGTGGAAGAATTCCAAGATATGACTTAATCTATGTTTGCAGCATTAGACTGGAAACAAGATTTGTTCTGTGACTTGGCTCTGTCATTTATGGGCCACTTCTGATGGGAGGGTGTGTGGAAGCAACAGGAGAAATGGCTGGTGATTCTCAAAGAGGCAATAAGCAACATATCCATGTTACAGAGTTTTTTGTTTTATTTTCCAACATCTGTAGGCAGGCATCCAGCCTCATAGAACGACCAAGTGTCCATCCTGTAGACTGCAGTCACTTGTTTCCAGAATTACAGTAAGCAAGTCATACGTGAGATCACCTCACTGGACTTCCCGATAACTTGGACAAAGAACACCTTTGTTCCTTCCAGTAGGTGCTGTGGTTTGACTCTTTCTAAACTCCCTCAGGCCAGAGATGAGCTAGCCATCAGCAGTAGGGCAGCTCATCACCAGTCAGGGCTGTTTGTTCTTATCTGTTGAATTTATTCTGCAGGCAGAATAAATGCATTTGAGACTTGATGTTTATTAAGTAATAATAATCTTATTAGAGACCTGAGTTATTACAAAAGGGACTGCTAAAGAGTTTATGTCTTAGAAAAATATCTCTTCAGCCCGACACATCGTCCATGTAGTTACACAGCATGCAAAGCAAAAGCAAGATGTTTTTGACAGCTTAAATCCTGGGTAGGAAATTAGGAATTGAACTTTATAGGTGACACTATTACTTGATCTGAAGCATCTTAAATCTTTTCTGTTTTTATAATACAAATTTGGGTTGTTACCTTGGTTCCAAACGCTGACAGTGCCTATGCTCATTAAATGTTGAATGAATGGACAGATCGATGAATGAGTAAATACTAAATGAATGCTAAGAATAATGAAAGGGGTATTATACCATTCCAACATTTGTTTACTTATATTGGTGTGTCCTAAATCTAAATGACTCTCTACCACCAACATCCCCACACACACACATACACACACACACACTCGGAGAAAATGTAGTAGTAAAGACATGAAGACCCATTTTGCTGTTCTTGCAGTAAACTGATAATAACCACACTATTTCCAGCATGGTTTATCCGATGGTCACAGTACTGAGCACTTGAATTATCACCATTAGTCTTAGGCAAATCTAAAAGGACAGGATTCACTGGGGAATAAATTTTCTCTTTAAATTCCTAGAGGATTATTATAAAAGCTGTGAGTGAGGCAAGACAAAAAAATGTTGAAAAAATAAAACAAGACTCCTGAAATAAAAATCAAAAGCTATAGTATAGATAAGGAAAAGTGTTAACCAACCTAATATAGGGAAAGCCTGGGTTTAAAATATTTCATTTTCTCTGGACTAAGAAATTGATGCAGACTGTTGTGAGTATTTTAAGATCAAAATTATTTAGACAGATATATGTAGAATATTTTGCTATTGCATTTGTGGGTTGGAACTAGCTCTGAAATTCATTTCCTTTATAAAGAAATATGATTGGTGTTTACTAGGGATGCTTTTTCTTCTCTAACATATATAATTGTGCTGTATATAGCAAGAAGTGTAAAAATCACTATTAAGCATCTATTTCTTAATTTCCCCCCACTACCATGAGCCAGGCTAAATTAGAGAGCACTTTGGAAAGAAGGTAGAATTCTTTATGATCACCTGCTATAATTGGATTCACCAGTATTTTAAAGATGTATAGAATTTGGTATTGTTTGTTTATTCGCAAGTATATTTTAGAGGCTGCTCTTATCCTTGGGGATACCATATATCAGAGTTTGAGCCTTAACTTTACAGGCTCAAAATCTCGAATTTGACAAGGCTCCAGAAATCTGATTCACTACTTAAGTATTCATGATGTATTAATTTACAACGTGATTTGTGTTTGTCTGGGGATATGGACCACTTGTCTACAGAAAGTAAATTCATTGGTTAACCCTTCTTTGTAACAAGCCCCAATGAGAGACAAAATATCTGCAACTATGTTATGTTCTACAGCTATTAATAGAAAATCAAGCTCTATTCTAGAAAGACTCATATAATCCAATTTACAGCACATCTTGATTTTGCAGATGAGAAATTGGTACCATGGGTTTTCAGCACAGGTAAATATTTTACCCTGCACATTTCTTAAAAGAATGGCCTGCTTTTTTTCCATGTCTCTACTTTGTTATTATTGACAAATCATAAAAAGGAACACAGTCATCCTTGTGCCATGTGGTAGAATACACAGATTCACTATTTTTCACCAATAACACGTAAAAAAATATTACTAGGTAGTTCTTTGGTTTCCTTATATTTTTAAGATTATTTTTTCAGAGATTATGGGATTTTGTTTCTTTGTCTTAAAAGCCTACATTTTTGTTTATTTTAAAAATTACAATATAAGTGGGAATAATTTTGTAAAATATTCATTCTCTTATAAGGGTGGAAAATTTTTAAATCAAGGTACAAACCACTGTCTGCATGAAATATTTGAAAACAAAATTAAGGAAACCAAAATTTGGGACTTGGGGCTTGGTTTCTTAATTATAGCAACTATTCTTTTTAGACATAGTTATTGCCTCATATACTCAAAAAAAAAAAAAAGAAAGAAAGAAAGAAACCAATGAAATAATAAAATGTGTCATGCTTTTACATATCCTTCCAAGTGCTTTAAACACATACAAACACACTCACAGTTCAGCTTTTATTGCCTTTCCCATAATATGCCTTTCATCCCCTCCCACTATAGGAGGTTTTTGTTCCAACTTAACAGCCTATAAAAAACTGTGATTACATACCCTCATACTCTTTCTTAGTCATGGGAGCAGCTGCCAAAGAGAGCACCCCAATTTAAGTCTTCTAGAATTTCTGTGAAGATGTACTTAGGAAATAGCATAGCTGATACAACTAGACCCATTGCTTAGTTAAGAATATGCCCAGCCCAGCTGAAGTGGCTCAGTGGTTGAGTGTCGACCTATGAACCAGGAGGTCATGGGTTGATTCCTGGTCAGGGCACATGCCCAGGTTGTGGGCTCCATCCCCAGTGTGGGGCGAGCAGGAGGCAGCCAATCAATGATTCTTTCTCATCATTTATGTTTCTGTCTCTCTCCCTCTCCCTTCCTGACTGAAATCAATAAAAAATATATTTAAAAAAGAAGAAGAAGATGCCCTAAGGTGCAGAAACTATTTATAGAGGGATTCTGGTTTTTCTGGCCCTCATTTTTCTAGGCCTCAGTAATATAGATTTGGTTTGGTTTGGTTTGGTTTTGGGCTTTCTAACATTCATCCATTCAACAAATATTTATGAAGAGCTAGCCATTTGTGTGGCATTGTGCTGGACTTAGGGCAGTGAAAAAATCCAGTTGTCTTGCTTTAAGAAGTTTAGAGACTATGTGATTTAATGTAGGAGACCAACTAGGAAACTAGCAGTAAGGATAGAACATAATGATTGTATGAGGGGGTACAAAGGTTGCAGGAGGCAGAGTGTTGGGGTAAATAACTCAGTATGGGGTGGTGAGGTAACCAAAGAAGCATCTCAAAGTCCTGGAGGAGGCCTATACTTACCTAATGAGTAGGGCAGCCAGACTAGGGGAGGTCAGGCAGACGCGGGAACAGCAAGTCCCCTGGCAAAGCTGAGAGAGAGCCCAGCACGTCTGGAGGAACTGAAAGTGCCTGGTGGTTCAGTATGCCTGGAGTGTGGACTCTGAGGCCAAGTGGGAACAGATGAGGACCAAACCGCAGAAGCTTTGTTAGTCAGATTGCAACTTTATTCTCTAGTCAGGAGGTATTGGAAACTGCTGAAGCATTAGCTGTCCTCCCTCCTCCCACCATTTTTGACATGACTCAAAGAATAAACCCTATCAATGAGGAAACTGATGCCTGTACCTTTCTCAGGATGTGCTGTACAAGGAAAGACATCAACCAGGATAAGGATGAGACTAACTTTGTGCAAATCGTTTTAGCAATAAAAACAATATCACCTAATATATATATAGAGAGAGCAAGTTTACGGCTTATAAATGTATATCTTACAGTGATTTTATTTGCACCTATAGTAATCCATAGAGGTAACTGGTACTGATATTCCCATTATGCAGATGAAAAAGTGGAGGTTCACATAAATGAAATATAGCTCAATATAACAGCTGAGCTACTTATTATACTAACTAGAGGCCCGGTGCACGAAATTCGTGCACGGGAGGGGGGTGTGTCCCTCAGCCCAGGTTGCACCATCTCCAATCTGGGACCCCTTGAGGGATGCCCGACTGCCCTCTCCTACAGGCCTGGTCCCCCCAACTGCCCTCCCCTGCAGGCCTGGTTCCCCTCAAGTGCCCTCCCCTTCAGGCCTGTTCCCCCCAACTGCCCTCCCCTGAAGACCTGGTCCCTCCCAACTACCCTCCTCTACAGCCCCGGTCACCCCCAACGGCTCTCCTCTGCTGGCCTGGTCCCCACCAACTGCCCTCCCCTGCACACCTGGTCCCCCCCAACTGCCCTCCCCTGCAGGCCTGGTTCCCCCCAACTGCCCTACCTTGCAAGCCTGGTCCCCTCCCCCCCATTGCCCTCCCCTGCAGGCCTGGTCCCCCCCAACTGCCCTCCCTTGCAGGCCTGGTCCCTCCCAACTGGCCTCCCCTCCTGGCCTGATCGCTCACAACTGCCCTCCCCTGCTGGCCATCTTGTGGCAGCCATCTTGTGTCCACATGGGGGTAGCCATCTTGTGTGTTGGAGTGATGGTCAATTTGCATATTATTCTTTTATTAGATAGGATTAGTATATCATATACTTACTATTACTACTTATGAGATAGTCAGTCCTAAGATATCTGATTTTATATCCCATGTTTTACAAGAGTATGGTTTTAAGCATTAAAGAAAATTAAGTTTAGGGCTGAACTAAAATTCTTATTTAGATTTTTTGTTATATTACCAATCACAAGAATTTAACTTCCTTAAAGAATAGATAATAATGAATAATATCCTTGGACTCCAAATTTTTATATTTTTCATTTAATAAAAAGAAATACTCTTTTTTAAAAAGGGAAATGATTGACTTGAGGTTGTAATTAAAAGAGGCACTACTAAAAATTTCATCTTTCACTATATATATATATACTGAGTGGCCAGATTATTATGACCACCTGACGTTTGTAGGCAGATTAACCGTACACTGCATTGTATGGGATATGGAAGCCGAAGGCCTGTTCGAACACCTTTGCTGTCTGCTGTTACCAAGATAAAATGTCTCCAATTTGCAAAGGAACACAAGGATTGGACAGTTGAGCATTGGAAAAAAGTCATGTGGTCCGATGAATCATGTTTCCAGTTGCATCATGCAGATGGCAGAGTGAGAATTTTGCGGAAACAGCATGAAAGCATGCACCCCACATGCATGAGTACAACCCTTCAAGCTGGTGGAGACAGTGTTATGGTTTGGGGCATGTTTTGGGCCCTTTAATTCGTGTGGAACAACGTCTGAATAGCACAACATACCTAAGTATCATTGCTGATCAAGTTCATCCTATCATGTTGATGGCGTATCCCAATGGAGATGGCTTCTTCCAACAACACAATGTGCCATGCTACAGTGCTCGTATTGTGCAGGAGTGGTTTCAAGAACATGAGGGAGACTTTACCTTGCTTAGGTGGCCCCTACAATCACCAGATCTCAATCCAATTGAGCATTTGTGGGACGAAGTTAAAAGAACCTTCAGGCAGCTGGTTCCACAACCATCAAATCTCACCGAACTGGACAGTGCTCTTCATCAGGCATGGTGTCAGATTCTTTGCATTACCTTTCAACATCTCGTGGAGTCAATGCCAAGAAGAATCACCGCAGTATTGAAGGCAAAAGGTGGCCCAACGAAGTACTGATGGGGTGGTCACAGTAATCTGGCCACTCAGTATATATATAGTATTCTGAAAAGTTGGCTACAGAATAAATACATAAAATTAAATCTTATTTTCCCTTTGACTTTCATCATGAGAGGGACTACTATTCACCTATGAAACTTATCTGCTGTTGCAAAGTTGAAATTTTCTGTTGCAAAAGAAGTTCAAGAATGTGAATCTTCATTGTAGCACACATTCTAGGCCACAGGACTTAATTTTATTTATGCCTTATATTTTTAACTCTAGAGCAGTGGTCGGCAAACTCATTAATGTCAACAGAGCCAAATATCAACAGTACAACGATTGAAATTTCTTTTGAGAGCCAAATTTTTTAAACTTAAACTTCTTCTAATGCCACTTCTTCAAAATAACTCGCCCAGGCCGTGGTATTTTGTGGAAGAGCCACACTCAAGGGGCCAAAGAGCTGCATGTGGCTCGCGAGCCGCAGTTTGCCGACCATGGCTCTAGAGTAAGCTCTTTGATGTTATTATTTTTATATCACATCTTTTATATTATTTTATGAATCACAGAATTTCCCACATAGCATAGACTGAAAAACTTTTATTTATTTTTAATTTATTTCAGAGAGGAAGGGAGAGGGAGAGAGAGAGAGAAACATCAATGATGAGAGAGAATCACTAATCGGCTGCCTCCTGCAGGCCCCACACTAGGGATCGAGACCACAACCCAAGCATGTGCCCTGACTGGGAATCTAACCCTGACCTCCTGGTTCATAGGTCTACTCTAAACCACTGAACCATGCCAGTGGGCAGAGACTGAAATATTTTTTAAATAATAGATCCAGAGACATAGAAGCATGGAACAGACTGTGGAATCTCAGAGAGAAGGCAGGGGTGGGTGGGAAGAGATTAACCAAAGAACTTGTATGCATATATGCATAACCCATGGGCACAGACAATAGGGTGGTGAAGGCAGGTTAGAAGAGGTCAATGGGGGGAAAAAGAGGGACATATGTAATTCTTTTAACAATAAAGATTTTTTAAAAAGAATAGTACACAACATTATTTTGCTGAAGAGAGAGAAAATATTTGAAAGAACTTCACCAAATTTAGGTAAGACGCATCTTCCACTTTACTGATTTTCCCTGCAGGCAGTGATCCTAGGTTCAGGAAGCAGAGGAACTCTTGGTGGAGCTCCAAGCACTGAAGTGCACTAGTGGGCATGAAATACTCTGGGAAAAAGGACTGAGCCTGTGTGTGCACTACCTGCATGGAACCTACAGTACACTACTTGGTGGACACTCGGCTATTATGTATTAACTCAATGACTGAATCAAAATAGTTCAGAGGGAATTTAAATTCCAGGCCATCCTCATGTGGAGAGGTGTAGTTAGACTTGGGTTTTTTATGGATATACTTGATAGTTCTGCTGTATCAAATAGAGTAACTTCACAGGCTGTGCCCTTGCAGAGCCTTATCTAGCCATACTAAATAAATTGCCATATAATTCACTGTCAATGATGCTTGAGGGAAAGGGGGTGGTGTTAAAAAAAAATGCTGAGACAACAGGATGCCCCCAAAATTCCAAGCAAACCAGGACTGTCCCAGGCAATCCAAGACCTGAGGTTACCCAGCTATTGCCCAACTATAAATCCAACCTTCAGCTCTTTAAAAAAAAATAAAAATGCTTACATATGAAAACGTGTCCTTATATAATTAATGGGTTGGGGAAAATACAACCTCTCTAGAAATTGTAGTTTTAAGGAAGTTCATATCCAACATAGAGTGGTTACTTTTGAGAGTTAAGATTTGGTACAAATTTTGAGGTGTTTGGTTTTTGTGGGGGCTTCTCTGTATTTTTTCTTTCTCTACCTCTTCTACAATAAATATTAACAATGAATTTGGGATGTTTTAAATTTTTGCTTTTTAAGATTAATTTATTCATACTTTTTTTTTTTTTTTTTTAGTTTTAGTTTTGTTAGTTATATTCCATAGAGCATCCCTAGAGAAGTCCTAGTGTCCTTATTTCACTGATTAGGAAATTGCAACAAAAAGATAGTAAGTGATTTGTCCCTACTAAGTAGCTCATCAGAAAAGAGTACTTGAAAATAATAAATAATATTTTGACTATATGTTCTTTTCAATATCTGGAATTATTATTGACTAGAAGCCTGATTCATGAAGATTCGTGCTAGAATGGGCTTTCCTTTCCCTGGCTGCTGGCACCGCCTTTCCACTCCGGCCCTGGAGCCGCCTCTTTCTGCTCCAGCCCCGCCTTCCCACGCTGCCCAGAGGCCCTGAGAGACTGGGGGTGGGGCAGAACGCCTGCGTCGTTGCCATGGTGACAACGCAAGCGTCCCACCACAGTCACTCGGCACCTGTGTATGCAAATTAACCACCATCTTTGTTGGGCTAATTTGCATATCACTCCTGATTGGCTGGTGGCATAGCGGAGGTATGGTCAATTTACATGTTTGTCTATTATTAGGTAAGATTTCTCTTTAGATGCTATATTATCTCCAATCTATAAATACAAAGATTCCCAGAAATGTGATAGCTCAAGAGCTTTTATCTGCTGGTGTAACAATCTAGAATTTGCCAGTCATAATGAGAAATCTCTATCTAAAAAGTGCAGGATTTATACCTGTGTATCCAGTACAGCAAAGCATAGGATGTTGAGTTTCACATTTCTATGAACACTACAGGGACTATGTCATTATTTTTGGAATTGACTCATCCAAGAATGTTTCTAAAACAAGGCCTTTAGATCCTCTTTGACATTTGATTAACCATGTTACAATGAAATGAATCATTTCTTTAAAGTTTACTAGATTATGTTTCCTTTTAAAAGCAATATAAACCTAGTAGTTACGTGTCTAGCTGGCTGGCTGGCTGCCTTCAGCAACTTGTGGGGCAGAAAGAAGTCAGGAATACAAAAATTGGGCATCTCCCAGTTTTTGTCAGAGAAGACATAAAATTGACAGGAAAGCACAACCACATTAATCCAGCATTGTAGAATATGTGAAATGTGCAATATTCACTCAGTATCTTCACATGGGATGCCTGATTCAATTTGTAGTTAAAAGGAATTGAATTCTGTGCTATGTAGTCTTTTGCTCCGAATAAGAATAAAACCTTTGTGTGGTGAGCACACAATACAATATATAGATGATGTGTTATAAAATAGTACACTTGAAAGTTACACAATGTTATTAAGCAATGCCCCAATGCATTTAATTAGGAAATAAAAGAATACTAATGAATGAAGTGAGTGGATAGGAGGAAAACACTCCCATCAAGTGTAGACATCTATCAGTAGTTATCAAAGTGGCTGATCTGTCATGAGTCAGATTGTTCCCTAACCTAAGGCAACCTTTTTCTTGACAGCACTCTATATTACTTATATCAGTTTATTCTCACCTCGCTCTCTATTGTAATTGTGCTTTTCCCAAAGACATTGGTTATATCTGAAATAAACAAATGCCTCTTTTTTTCCTTCTTGAGTTTCTGACGATGTGGACCGCCTCATTCTTCTGGAACAGAAGTTCTTCTTGACTTCTCTGATATAGTTAACCACCTCTTATCTGATCTGCCTGACCAGGCGGTTGTTCCTTGTTTACTTCTCTGGTTCCTCTTCCTGTTCATATTCTCCAGCTGTGTTTAATCCTGAGCACTCAGCTTTTTTCTCTACAGCGCATAACCTTTAAAAACAATCATACATCCAGAATGGCTTTAACTTTACCACTACGCAGCTATTTCCACGCTTGTGTATCTAACCTTGCCTTCTCTCCTGATCTGTCTCATACTTAAAATAACCTTACATGTTTTCACATCAACATATATGAAATTTAATTTAATCTCCTCAGCCAAGTGATTCTTCTTGCTTTTTATTAGCACTGGATCATCCAATTTTTTCTTTTCATCATCATCAACAGTATTCTTTGGTTACCTATCCCTGTCCAGACAATTAAACTTAATCCATAAAGTGGCTCACAGATATCTGAATGCTAAATTTTTAAAGTCTTGTTTTCAAAAAGCCAATATAAAGGATGCTGACAAAACACTATATTTAAAAGTACTTACAGAGTTACGAATGGGTTTTACATTTATAAATGTTAGGAAAATAATATATTTGACATGTAAAAATTATAAAAAATTCCAACTTCAGCACAGTTTCAACAGAGACCATATATCCTGCTAAATCTAAAATATTTACGATGTGACTATTTTCAGAAAAATTTTGCTGACCCTTGGCAAAAAACGTTAGTGTTCAATTTATTATAACAACAAATTCAACCCCTAGTTTATTCTTAAGTTTCATTAGTGAGAAACTACCACAACAATTAAAAAAGGAGGAGGAGGAGGAAGAGAAGGAGGCCGAGGAGGAAGAGGAGGAGGAGGAGGAGGTCAAAGAAGAGGAGGGAGGAGAAGGAGGAGATTTTTATCACCCCTGAAAGATTTCCCAGACACCCTCCCCACCCTCCCTGTAGAATATCCCTCCTTTGCTCCAGAGCCAGGCGACTACTGATCTGCATTCTGCCACTATTTATTAATTTGTATTTTCTAGAATTTTGTATTAATAGAATCATACAGTAAATACTCTTGTATCTGACTTTTAAGAAAATATATTTGTATTGATTTTAGAGAGGAATGGAGAGGGAGAGAGAGATAGAAACATCAATGATGAGAGAGAATCATTGATTGGCTGCCTCCTGCATGCCCCACACTGAGGAACAAGCCCACAACCCAGGCATATGCCCTGACCAGGAATCGAACCATGACCTCCTGGTTCATAGGTCAACACTCAACCACTGAGCCACTGGCCAGGTTGTGTCCAACTTTTTTAACCCAGAATACTGATTTTTTTATTCATTCATGCTGTTGTGTTCATCAGAATTTGTCCTTTTTCTTGTTATGTGGTTTTTTCAAGATGTTTAGAGAGCTCATTATGGTTACTTGATATATGTATACAGTTTGGCGGTGGGCCAACTTGACATAGTCTTTTCTGCCTAGAAAAATCACACCAGAGGACATGAAAACACCACTTTATTTTCTTATTGTTGTTGTAGTTGTTATTATTATTGTTTCAATCTACAGACTTGAGCTTTTTTCAATTGCCTCTGACAGAAATTTCTTAGAATATATAAAAATTGATTTTAAATTATTATTTTTAACATACATATAGCTATAATAAGATTTAAATAAACAATCATGATACAGTTTGGTACTTATATAATTAATTTAAGGTGTGGTTTTTTTTACAGTCAAAGCATACTGCAACTTGTTTCCCTTTTCCACTTTTTATTAAAACCTTAAAAATATTATCCTCAGATTCCACCTCTTCTACTTTATTTAGTTTATCTCAGTACTGTTATAACCACCTTCAGTCTTCTCTTTCCTGCAATCCTAGTACCCAATTTGATTTGTACTTCTGAAAATTTTCTAATCTTGGAACTCTCAGGGATTTGGTGGGGTCAAGAGTTTGTGTTCTCATAACTTAAAAACAAACAAACAAACAAAAACCACTACATATTTTATTTCTTTTATCTTGTCAGAAATAGTCTGGCTCCTGATAAGTAGTGTCATGACTGATGAGTTCTCCATGTTTTGAAACTTAGAAGCATGAAGAACATTGAGAGTGTTGAAGATAAAGCACTGTGGAACAGGGAGATGCTGATCAGATGAGATTGTTGAGGCTGGACCTAGTAACTGTCTTTTTATTCATGAGCATTTATCACAAAGAAGACTAACCAAATGTTTCTTGCATCTGTAAGTGACATGCAGAGAATTATGCTCTTAAGTTGTAGATCAAAGCCCTGGTTATATAAAAAGGAAAACTATCTTGTCTATACTCTGGATATTTATGATAAAAATCCATAGAATGGTTGTTTCTAGGGATTACATAATTTAACATAGACATTCTATCTAATCCCAAACCTTGAAAGTGAACTCCTGCTACCCAGATATTTTAGTCATAGACATTTCGGAAGCCAGCAGACTAAGTCAACTGAACTTTTCATGGCTCTACTAGTTCTGAATAGATGATATACCTTAAATTAGTAAGAAATTTTAGAAGAATTTTATATAACCTATGGTGAACACTAGGTAATTATCTATCCCCCCCCCCCTCCCGAGTACTTTTCAAAGCATCGAGTAATAATTGTTCCCACAGATGTCTAAGTATTTCTTGTGCTGACTAACCAATGGCTGTCAAAATGAACTCACTTGTTTCCTTTATCTGCATATTTAATGCACACTTTAGATTGTGATTCCTATTATAAATAAGAACATTAGCAAGAGCAACTTAAAGTGTGAAAATAACAACAGTTGAAAATATGAAACAATAAAAATTAAAATTCCAACTTTTCTCACACCTGAAAAATATGTATAAATACAGAAATATTGTATTTGTCTTTTTATTTCTGTCCTTGGCATGAAATCCATCGCCTTTGCTGCTAAGTCACTGGTGATGTACAATGGCAGTAGGTCAGCAGCCTAAGAGCAGTAGGAAGCCAGAAACAGACACTTTGTCAAGGGTGTCTGCCAGGGGGAAAGCAAAAGCAGGAATCTGTGACACCTTCTAAAGAGAAGAAGCCACAGGAAGGACCAGCAGCATTATGCAAACCCAGCCCCCGCAGAGAAGCAAGACACAGCCAGGAAGTCAGCTGGGGTTTAGCACCAAGCAAGCCCCCTGCCAGAGGGGCACCGACCCAGAAGAGCAGAGACCCAGGCAGGAGTGGACACTTCTTTCTCCCATAAGAGTGTCTTGGCACAAGTAACATGTGAAACAAAAAGACTAAGCAAAAGCAAAATTTTATTGAGCAACTACTGAATTCCCTAACTATAGTGGGAGAATTAGAGGACTAAAACCAACACATGCCTCAGACCTATATCTGTCACCACACGCTCCTACTCTCTCCCACTAATGAAATTTAAAAAGTATAATTTCTTAAGCGCATCCTGTGTGCCAGGGACCATCCCATAAACTAAAAAATACAACTGAACTGAACATAATTTCTTGTTTTCTAGGAGGTTACAGATTAGTGGAAGGTATGATTTTTATAATCACAAATTTGTAATTTTTGAGCCGAAGAAAGTCTAATTTTGGCCCAGCTGGTGTGGTTCAGTGGTTGACAACCTATGAACCAGGAGGTCACGGTTCGATTCTCGGTTGTCTGGGTTGTGGGCTTGGTCCCCAATAGGGGGCATGAAGGAGGCAGCCAATCAATGATTCTCTCTCATCATTGATGTTTCTATCTCTCTCTCCCTCTCCCTTTCTCTCTGAAATCAATTAAAAAAATATCTTAAAAAAAGAAAGTCTGACTTTAATAAAGATTTTATTCCTCTAAGTCCTTTATACTGCATTTTTTGTGTGCACTTTTTGTAGGCTATCTAAGAGATAGGTGGTGTTGATTAGGCCACTTGTATGATTCCACTGCCTATTTCATTTAACTGTTTTTTATAATAGAATGAACATATAGTGGAAGATTTTGAAATTATATGTTTTCCCTATGTCTCCAAAGACATTATTCCTATTATTTTAATATCTTTATGTTTCAAAGTTTTAAAAATATAAAATAGAAAACAACACTAATAAATGGTTCATGTGTCCATATATTCCCAATGTATAGAATTTATCATTACTAATATACTGACAAATTTGCTTGGAGTTTTTTTGTTGTTGTTAAATTACTGATTTGGGGGAAAATTTATAAATATTTATTATAAAAGAATTGAAACAGAATAAAAGTATAAAGATTAAAATTTTTAAAAATAATTTCAAACTTCCTGCATAAGTAATCCATATTAAAATTAGGTGACCATAATAGAAAGAATGGTGGCCAGCAATTTTCCAAATTCAAAAAGCTTATAGAACCCCAAGCAAAGAAAAATATACCTCAGCATATCATAGTCAGACTCTTAAAAACTCTAAATAGGAAATGATGAGAGCAGCTTGGGTAAGTAAAGGGAACATTGTATACAAGAAAATAATGATCAAAATTAACATAATTCTCATCAGAAACTCTGGAAGCCAGAAAACAATGGAATGACATCTTTAAAGACTCCCAACAAACCAAAAACGAGATACGAGAGAAATCCAATTCTATAGAAATGAATGAAGAACACCAGAAAGAGTAAATAAATCATTAATATAAAGGATCATTTTAAAAGTCATTGACTGTTTTAAAGTAAAAATAATAACATGAAGTGAACATCAGGCATACTAAATATTATTGGATGCCTAAATATAAATAAATTTTAAATATGTGACAATATTATAGTTACTATAATATACAAAACAATTTCATTTTACTTAGATTTGTCATAAGAAAAACTAAAATGGAAGAGAAATAATTGTTGAATTTCAAAATATGCATCTACACCACAAAAGATATTCTAATCACCACAGGAATTATAAGTGGTTTTTCAAAAAATAAGAAAAGAAATAATAAATACTTTAAAGGATTAGAAACACTGGTTTTTATCACCTAGGTATTTCAATCTTATAGTATTGATTGACTACATGCTAAAAAAGATGATAAAGTCATTGGTACTCAGATCTCCTCCCATCTTCAATCTTTCCAACTTTAGGAATGTTTTTACTTAATATCATGCTTTCTGCATTGTCCAAACACTTAACATTTACCTTTAACTCTACCTATCCTATCTAATAAAGAGGTAATATGCAAATTGACCATCACTCCAACCCACAAGATGGCCACCCCCATGTGGTCAAAGATGGCTGCCTCCATGTGGACACAAGATGGCCGGCAGGGGAGGGCAATTGTGGGCGATCAGGCCTGCAGGGGAGGACAGTTAGGGGGGACCAGGCCTGCAGGAGAGGGTAATTGGGGGGGGACCAGCCCTGCAGGGTAGGGCAGTTTTTTTTGGGGGGGACCAGGCCTGCAGGGGAGGGCAGTTGGGGGGAACCAGGCTGCAGGGAGGGCAGTTGGGGGCAACCAGGCCTGCAGGGGAGGGCAGTTAAGGGCAACCAGGCCAGCAGGGGAAGGCAGTTAGGAGCAATCGGGCTGGCAGGGGAGCAGTTAGGCATCGATCAGGCTGGCAGGGGTGTGGTTAGGGGGTGATCAGGCTGGCAGGCAGAAGCTGTTAGGGGCAATCAGGCAGGCAGGCAGATGAGCGGTTGGGAGCCAGCCGTCCTGGTTTGTGAGAGGGATATCCCAGATTGAAGAGGGTGCAAGCTGGGCTGAGAAACACAACCCCCCCCCCCCCCCCCAGTGCACAAATTTCATGCACCGGGCCTCTTGTAATTCTTATAATGCTTTTCAATATTGGTTCTGTTTCTAAATGAATGGTCCTTTTACATGATCCTTTAGCCATCTTCATTACTGAATTTTTTGTTTTTTCCTCTCTATGAGCCAACTCATCTCTTTATTGGTTATATTTTATTATCATGTAGTTTGGGAAAGGAGTTCCCCAAGAAGATTCCTGGATGCTGAATTCCCAGCATTTTTCTATGTTTGATAATTTCAAATGCTAGATTGGCTGAGTATAATATTCTTTGACCACTTTTTTCCTCAGAACTTAATAGATATTGCTCCATTATCTTTAAGCATTTAAAGTTGATGTAAAGAAGTCTAAAGCCATCCTAAAATTTACGACTTATTAGGAGATTGGGGTTTTAAAGAATCCGTATCAAAATGTTGCTGGACCACAGTATTATACTTTAAATCTGCAAATTTAGTTCTTATTGTATTTTTTAGGAAACTTTTCTTATATTAATATTACATCTTTTTATTCATCTTCAGTTCCATTTATTGGATTCCCTATTTCAAGGAAAGCAATTACCAGTCCTAGGGTATTTTTATTACATATTAGCTTCTATAATTCTCTTAATCTCTCTGTGTGTTTTTTTCATCTTAATGCGCTGGAATTTTATATTAGCAAAATCTTTTCCTTTATTTTCAAATTCTCTGAGTCATGATATGCCTCTTCCATAGTCAGTTCCAACTACTGATATCACTGTTTTTCATTAACTGTCATGGCATACAGTGAGGTATATGGTGTCTGTAAGACTATGCCTTCACTGAGTGTAAATCTCTAGCTCTTTATTCCTCAAATATGTAAGTACTGGTACCATATGGAATTTAATATCTATACTGATTTAATTATTTGTGTTTAATTGGCAGGCTTGGCACTATCATCTGTATATTTTTATCATATATCATTGTTCAAAACTCTTTGCCAGAATTTAAATAAATACTAGAGACAGAGGCCATTTGGAGTCAATATGGCAGGTTGCTCAACACATTTAGTCAGGGTTGCTGGCAGCTCTTGCTGTATGGGTGTGTCAATTCTCATTGGTGGAGGATGTAGTGCGAAGGCTGTCACACTAGCTCCAATTGGCTGTGAGTGCAGGATAACATTCAGAATTCAGGAAAAATAAATCATGAACTAATGTTTCACTTTATTTAGAGACAAATAAAATTAAAGGAATGGGCCAGGCAGCTATTAAATGAGTTCATTTAATGCATTTGCTATTTTAACACTCTTCTGCAACATGAAGGAATTATGGGATGGAGAGGCAGGGACAAAGAAGATTGCTGACTAAGACAGCCTGCGTGCAGTTATAGTTTGAATACCTGGGTTTCACCCTTTTCTGAGATCTTTTTCCAAGTCCTACAAGGCTTAACTGCTCTGAGTTGCAGGCCATATCTTAGTCCTCAGAGGGGACTCTCTCGGGTTTTAGAGGAGTTCTCCAAGTCACCATTGCCATTTGACAAATGTGAAGCCCTGAGACTTCACTTCCTTCTGAGCCAGGCAGCTCAGTCAACTCCCTGTTTTCCCCACTCTTCATCTGCCACCACTCCTTGGTTAAATTTGTACGGTTGATAAGGGAAAGGACACACAACAAGAATAGGACCAATAGGACCACAGTTGTTTAATTATTTTTTCCTTTAATAACTAGAGATAAGAGATTTTCTTACAGACCCTGGGAAAGTGGAGGATGTGTTGCAAAGAGAAAAACAAGGCTATAAAAAGGAAATGAAGCCTCTAAGCCTGGATGGGTCCACTACTCCGAAAAGAAAATATGTTTTGAGAACAAACCAAGGACAGGACATGCTTGGATTAGTTGCTGTGCCTGGACCCTGACCCCCTCCAGGAGTTTGTCTCAGGAATGCTGACAATTCTCAGGTCCCAGGAAATGGCAGAGCTGGGTTTCAACACTATTGAATATTAACTACTAGTTATTGGACTTCAAGATCCTGGAAGGAGACACGCAGACCACAGATCCTGCAGCCCTTCTCCTGCCCCACTTCCCCCTTGCACGTAGCCTTTCTTCCTTATCCATAGATAATCAGCTGGTTAGTAGGGGAGGTTAGAGCAGAATTTACAGGATGGCCTGCTGCTCTCTGCATACTGCCAGCATTATTGGAATAAACGCTCATATATGATTCAACCTTGTTTCTGCTTAATTTGTGCCCGGTTTCAAAATGGCAATGGTGATTCTCTCACCTCATATGGAACTGAAAGAAATTATTGAGATAATCAGCCAAAATCTTCTGTACTTGTTTTGCTCCTTGATGATGTTAAAAATATTTAACTCCTCTAGTCCATTATAGTTTCATTGTGTCTCACTAAATATTTGTCAATAAGTTTCAATTCCTGAATCAAAAGAAATATAAAATTGGCATAGTGGGTATGTTCAATCCAGATACATCAAACTAAAGACTTTTGAAGGCATTTTTCATCATTGAAGTAGAGATCTAAGTAAAGAAAATAGCAATGCATCTTCCAGCTGGTGTTGCTCAGTGGTTGAGCATCGACCTATGAACCAGGAGATCACAGTTCTATTCCCAGTCAGGGCAAATGCTGGGTTTTGAGCTTGATTCCCAGTAGGGGGCTTGCAGGGCACAGCCAATCAATGATTCTCTCTCATCATTGATATTTCTATAGCACCCTCTCCTTTCCTCTCTGAAATCAATAAAAATATATATATTTTTTGAAAAGCAATGCACAGAAAGAATTCCCTTCTCTTCACTAGGCAAAGAATAGGAAGAACAGATGGATTATAAGTGCTTGTTTCTAAAACAGTTAACCTATTATTTTGTGGGATATTGTTGTCTTTGTGAACAACTTGAGAGGAGCCAAACATTTTATCCTTGCATCTCAGTGCCTGGCAGTGCGCATAGTGGGTGGTCAGCATATTCTATTGAATAATTGAGATTCTAGATTCTCTCTTAAATTTTTTTTGCAGACAATCATAGAAAGGAGAGCCTGCGATTTAGAGCCTGCAGTATTTGGAATAGGAACTTGTTTTTACTCTGAGGTTAGAAACTTCCACAGCTGAGTACTTTGGTAATGAAGGTTCCTTTTCTACATTTGCCCAGCCACGGCTGGGCACAGGCAAATGTCATACAAGTTGCATTTAAACACTCTTTTCTTTTCCTATTAATGGTATTTATGTTTCCTGGGGCACACCTATAAGATTCAAAGAATTTGCTGTATGTGTGAATAGGCTTTTAACAAAAAAAGGCAGTTTTCACATGCAAGTTATTTCAGCAGTCAGTTCCTTTCCCAAAGCACAAAAGGCTAGATATTAAAACAAACACGAGAGAATGTGCTGTTATAACAAATGGGTCCTTAGAGATGGGCTTTAAAGCTTGTTTTTTGTTTTCTGATCTAACTTTTACCCTATCACTTTGTAACACTTCGAGAAACCCTGAAATAAATCAGTGAAATTCTCACAGTTTTCAAGGCTGACAGTTCAATTTTTTTCCTGTTTTGTCTACTGCTGTGGCCAATGTAATTAGGTCATACTCATGTGAAAAGTTACTTGTACAAAACAAAACAAAAAATTTGGATGTGTGTGTGTGTTTTCAGGAAGATTTGTTTCTGCTAATGTTCACAGCATCATTTGCACATGAAAATAATTCCCGTCTACATAATTTAAAATATTAATGTTGTTTTAAAAAGCACACAAAAAACCCTAATTCAAAAGGAAATAACTTGGTTACTAATTTCATATCATTGTTAGCATAGTTATATTTTAAAATATTTTTAACAGCTAAACCACTGATTTTAAAACATTTGTTAATTAAGTAGACTGGATGCCAACCTGAAAAGGGGTCATTTCAGCAGAAAGGTGAGAAAGGCCTAAATTTTAATAGAGATGTGATGCTAGCAGCCTACCTTGCAGGCTGTCCTCTAATTTCATTTTATATTAAAAGTTGAGTGTAATTCTTGTTTTGTGTATTTTTCTAATAGACTTTATTTCTGTTTATACCAGCAGATGTAAATTTCAAGCTCACAAATATATTATTTACTTTCTTGCTTCTATATTCCTAGAAAGGTTAGGAACTGTGGGAGAATGACAACTCCACCATGTGAAGATACTTAGTTGTGTTTTATGAAAAATCTTGACAGTAACTCTTTTTTCTTCTTTAATAAGCTAAGTATCTTGCTTTCATTTTTGTGGATTAATTTAAGAATTTTAGTAACTCAGGCAATTCTTCTTTGCTTCCAAAACTTAAACACCAGGATTAACAGACATAAGAGGCACAATTTAGCATGTTTTATTGGCGGAATGTAAAGGTCAAAATTAACAAGCTTTATAGAGCTCCATTAGAAGTATACAGTAGATCCCTTGTAGAAATCATGAAGGAAAGCAGTGTAGGCACTGTTGGGAACACAAATGCAAAATTTGAGTTGCTATCTCTGATGGAAGCAGAGCAATTGTTAAAAATTTGACTGGATTGCAAAATAATTTAAAGGGCCAGCACATCTTTAAGAATGTACAAGACAGCTTTATTGTTCTTATGTAACATTTACAGAGAAGCAAGGCATGCTAAACATGAAGTAATCCACAGAATTCCTCTGAGTCCCTACCCAGAGATTCTGTTTCCAAATGAGATAAGTAGGTGAGATACAGAAACAAAATGAGAAGGCTTCATTAGTGCTGCCCTTACAGAAGCCTACAAGGTGGTGGGAGCTCACTTCAACCACTTTGCTAAGAGAAAAAAATGAAAACAAGTGAGATCTGGGAAAAGATAGTAATTTTTTGGAAGATAAGAGGTTTGCTTTCTGAAACAAAATGTACATAGCTCATGTTTTAACCAAGAAAAAACATGATTTGTTAGTGAGGGAGCCGTTTTCCCAAATGACATGAAATAACTTTTTTATGACATTCAGAAATTTACAGTGGCCTCTTGCTAGACCTTTAACATTGTTCTGTAATCCCAGCTTTGGGTAGAGCTTAAAACATTTGTAGAAAATCGCTATGCTTACAACCATGTTTATTCTTCAGCTGTGGTAGCAGGACTTCTTTTAACATGCTAGTTTTCTTTTCTTTTGCAGGGACTTTACGTTTTTGTGGTCTATTTCATTCTTCACAACCAGACTTGTTGCCCCATGAAGGCCAGCTACACAGTGGAAATGAATGGGCACCCAGGACCCAGCACGGCCTTCTTCACACCCGGGAGCGGAATGCCTCCCTCTGGAGGGGAAATCAGCAAGTCCACCCAGAATCTAATCAGTGCTATGGAAGAGGTCCTGCCCTTGACCTTGACTTGACCTCTATCTGTCCGTTTCTTTCCCATATACGTACGGCCTTTCCATCTCAAAAAGTGTACAAGTTAAATGGTGTTATGTAACTTTTAAATCCTTTTCCTACATGCTGACCAACTATAATATTAAAAATATATGTTCAAGTGCTCTGGTAGCTCCGATGGTGGAGAATGCAGATATCAAACATTTGAATCATCACAGAAAGTTCTGTTGAACTGTGCTGATCTAGATGTTCAACTTCTTAACAAAATTTTTTAAGATTTTTGTCTTCTCTCAAATTTGTTTCTACAGTCCTCGGGTCACTTTTCTCAGTCTGCGACATCCCTGCATTCGCTCAGAAAAGCTTATATTGGGAGACAGCAGCTGTGACAGTTCAATTCCTGGGCCTGAGCCACTACTCGAGTGTTCATTCGGGGTTTGTTCAGTGGCATACCCTAACGTGTGCTCTACATTCCTCAGAGGCTTAGGATTGGCCTTGATCCAGCTGTCAACAAGGGACTGTCAGAGACATTCTAGAAAGCCTTCCAGAGAAGGGAAAGCATTAGGAAAGGAAGGATTAAGGGGCTTTTACCAGTAACCACAAGGGAAGTGAATATTTTTAATTATTTCAGGATAGAACTATCTTTACTTTTTTAATATGTTTTTTTTCTTTATCTATTAATCTTATATCTAGCCATTCAATAGTCTCTGATTCACTTTATTTAATTTTTATTTTTAAAATATGTTTTTATTGATCTTTAGAGAGAGAGAAGAAGTGAGAGGGATAGAGAGATAGAAACATCGATCAGAGAGAAACATGGATCTACTGCCTCCTGCACGCCCCCTACTGGGCATCAAGCCCACAACCCAGCCATGTGCCCAGTCAGGGGATCAAATCAGTGACCTCTTAGTTCATGGTTCGATGCTCAACAACTGAGCCACACCGGCTGGGCTCAGGATAGAATTTTTAATTATTTAATTTTTTAAAAGGAGGAGTTTAGGATACTATCAGAGAACTTTTTTTTCAATTCATTATGTCCTTATAGATAGCTGCTATAAAATTGTATTTGTATCTTAGATCAAACATTAGGAGGGTTCCTCTCCAATTCTTATATTTTTAACAATTTTCTTTGCACAATACTTTTTTTTTAAATAAAAAGTATTGATTGGGTTAAAAAATACTTTTCTTTCCCCACACATGACTGCATAGAAATCTACAAGTAATTCTAATAGAGAAATCATTTAGAATCACCAGATTAGATTGTCTCATGGAGAAACATACTTCTCTAAAAAACAAAGGTACAATTGAAGGCCTCAATTCTAAACAGTTCAGCAGCCCTTTCACTTGGTTTGTGTAATGAGATGCAGAGATAAATACTTTATATACATTCAGCACAAATGTGTATGTATTCATATTATGGTTTCCTTTCCTCCCCATCCCAAACAGGTGCCACCTGACTGGGAGAGAGGATCCTTCCAACAAGCCAGTCAGGCCAGTCCCGACTTAAAGCCAAGTCCGCAAAATGGCGCCACGTTCCCTTCCTCCGGAGCATATGGCCAGGGCTCACTGATAGCTGATGAGGAGTCCCAGGAGTTTGATGACTTGATATTTGCATTAAAAACTGGTATGTGTGAGCCCTCAAACTGCATTGGAAGTAGGCACTCTAGCTGTGCTACAATTTGTATCTTCTTCACGTGAAGTTGCATCAGTACAGTCACCCTTAGCACAGCCTGATTCTCATGACCCATTCCTAATTTCAGCCTCACTGTGGGTTATTTTGCTCTTGACACCAAACATAACATAACCTCAAAATAATTTACAATTTGCTTTTAAGAAAAAGGCATGCTCTCACTAAATGTAAGTATCGCTGTCCTGGAATCATTCTAGAACACCAAGATACTATTGAGACAAGTTCAGTGTCATAAGGCAATCTGCTAGGGATTTCACTGAGAGATTTGCCTCTGATCTGCCAAAGAGACCTTCTTAGGAGTAGCGTTAAAGCAGAAACTTTCAAAGGCAGCACTGTGGGCCTTTGTACAGTTTTTAAAGTGCTATCACATACAGTATTTTATTGGCTTTTCCTGTAAATTCAACCCCACCCAACCTGTAACCCAATGGAAAGTTGTTTTCAAATAAAATGTATAGGGTTTTTTTCCTTTCATCTTTTTACTCAGAAAAATGTTGAACTGACACTGTTAAAAAATTACAGTGAAATTTTGATTTCTAGATGCACAACTAAGCAAGATAAAAAGAGGAGGTTTTTTAAATATAGTCCATACTCAGATGAAACTATTTAAATAATAATTCAAAAGTGCATTTTACTATATATAGATATCCATATATTCAGAAAAATGCTTGGCACTTAGTAAACCTTTTGTAGATATTGTTGGAGAATGAATGAATATGAAACTTTGAGTTTGCTTGGAGGAATAGACATTCACACAGTCATGACATAAGGAAGAGTAATATAAGTAGTGGAAGGAGTTATTGATTATTGAGGGAATCAGGACATTTTTTTAAACCTCTATTAATTGATTCTTGAAGAATGTGTAGGTTTGATAAGTAAAGAGTGGAGGAAAGGCAATACAGATGGAGGGAGTAAAGTTAGACAATGCCTAGGGCTTACACGTGCATGGCCTGCTTGGGGAGAACAGGCATTGCAGGTGGCTGGGATGTAGGAGGAGCAGAGCCGGGCAGTGGGAGAAAGGCCTGAAAGGTAGTTGAGCTGCATTGTTAAAAACTGACTGTAGTTCCCCCATCTGGGTTTCAGGTAACACCCTCCTTGAGATATTCATAGTCATCCTCCATGAGAGGATCACCTGACTGATTATATCTGGGAAACTGTGAAGATTGACAATTCATATTACCATTTTAGCAGCTCTAAAAAAACCCTCGCTCAAAGATAACCTGGTGTTTCCAGAACACATGTAGTGATATATTCATTTGGGGAAACAGAACACTTCCTGGTATTTTGCATAATATTAAAATGCTGGTCAGATGCCATGCTAAGGAGTGGGATTTTTAAAAAATCTTTATTGTTGCAAGTATTACATATGACCCCAACCCCTTTTTTTTAAAGAACCTAGTAAGCCATAAATGTTTGTGAGGAGAGGAATGGCATGTTCCTACTGGTTTTTAAGGCAAAATAACTCTTAGGAAAGATAAAGAATAAATTTAGAAGCAAAATCAAAAAGGCTGGGAGGTTGTTACAATTGTCCAAAAGAATGAGGTTCGGGCCTCAGATTTGAAGAGTGGAAATAAAAAAGAGAAGATGCACACAGGAGGAAGGCTGAGAGACAGCAGCAAAGACCTGCTGCACACAAGGTCACTGGGAGATTGTATAAGGAGCATCTGTTCATTTATTTGTGTGAAGCAGGACACTGATGAGTTCTGATTTGGACACATTGATTATTAGGTCTGGTAGCTCTTAAATATTCAGGTTTGGAGGCTCTTGGGTGAGGGTTCAGGGTCAAAGGTATTGATTTGAAATGCATCTGTGCAGAGATTATATTTGAAGCTATGGGGATGAATAAGACCGATCAGGGAGAGTGGAAGGGGAGAGATGAGAAGAAAAAAGGTGAAGAAGGAAGGAAGGGAGGAAGGGAAACAAGAATAACATCATAGATAATATCTACATTTTAAGAGTGAATAGAAGAGGGTCCCAGAGAAGGAACTGTATAGCATGGTGAGAAAGAGATCTAGAGAGAGAAGAGAGTTTCGTGAAGGAGGGAATGCACAAATATATAAAATGCTCATTATCATTAGGACTAAAAAGGAGGCTTTCAGATTACAAATAATTTCCAGTACTACACAGTGGTCAGTTATTGATGTTATAACACTGGGAACATAAAATGAATTCTTGGAGCATAATTCAATTAGATGTGGGTCCTATATATATAACAAGTATTAAATGCATTTAGCTGGGGAATGCCTGGAATGACTTCCTTACTTATAGAGTTTACTATTCCTGAGAGTTTGCTACACTTGTTAGGAAATAAATACCAAAAGACCAAAATAATAGTCTCTCACATTGGCTCCCTCTGCTTTTAGAAAAGGTACTATAAAAATCCAGCACCACCCCTAGACACTTTCCATCGTAGAATGTGGTCAAATAAGAGGAACAGTCCACATGCCATTCTATCTACAGCAGAATTTACAATGGACACACGGGCCAGATTTGGCCCAGCAGGATGTTTTGTTTGACCCTCTAGCATTTTAGCATTGTTTTAGCATTTTTATATTCCATAAAAATCCAGAATGTCATTTTTTAAAAATCTAGCCCTGGCTGGTGTAGTACAGTGGTTCGAGTGTTGGCCTGCACACCAAAGGATCACAGAGCCAGTTCAATTCCCAGTCAAGGGCAGGTACCTGGATTGCAGTTCTGATGCCAGGCCCCAGTCGGGGTGCATGCCGGAGGCAACCAATTGACATGTCTTTCTTGCATTGAGGTTTCTCTCTGTGTGTGTGTGTGTGTGTGTCTCTCTCTCTTCCCCTCCCTCCCTCCCTTTCATTCTCTCTAAAAATCAATAGAAAAAGTATCCTCAGGTGAGGATTAACACACACACACACACACACACACACACACACACACACACACAAAGAAATCTAGCAGCAAAGTGATTGGAGTTGAGTAATAGTTGCCTCTTTAGATGGAACTCCAGCGCTTTGGTTTATCCGGTGCTCACAAGTACTGATTTATACTAGCTTCCCTGTCCTCTATGACATTTTAATTTGCAAACCTTGATCTGTTTCAGGTCCGCCTTAACTATGGGCCACTCCAAGTCAAGTGGGTCTTCTAATTCTTTTTCATTTGAACCCCAAAATGACTGAAAAGTTATGTAAACCTTTGCATACTAGTATATTTCAATAAACATCTAAAGATTTTCATCCTAAGTTTAAATAGTGCCAAATAATGTAATTTTCACTGTATTATAAATTTTAGTGTTTTAAAATAAAAAATTTACATTATTTTATTAAACTAATTCAAAGAGTTTAAATTCCATAGCAATTTGATTCATTTCATTTTGAAAATAGGTGAGCAGCCTTTTCTTTTACAAGTGGAAAATTTGCATCATTCCTTTTTTTCATTGTTGCACATTTGACTTCATGGCTTACATATTATATGTAGAGCTAACATATATCTTATCTCTAAACTAGGGCAATTTGAGAGAATAAAGGGGAAGCAACTAATAATTTTTCAGGTATAAACTAGGACTTTTCAGTTGCATTCTCCAACTCCCTGTTTTGAAGGCGTAGTGAGAGAAGTATTTGGGAAAGGGTATGGACATGGGTCTTGATGGATGGGCAGGAAGACACCCAGGCTGGAATTAACATGGCGCGTCCAGGATCACTTTGAAAAAGCTTTTCCATGGGCAAAGGTTGAGATATGTCTACTCAGTAGGCTAGAGCCAGGTTAGGAGGTGTCTTACAGCCAATACAGAGGGTGTCAGACTTCATGCAGTTGGCCATAGGACTAATGTTTGTTCTTGAGAAGGAAAGGGCAGTGGAATGCTAAATAGATCAGAGGAACAGAGTGGACAAAAGAGATGGAAGAGGCATTTTCAAGAGCTAGGATGCAGAGCATAGTTCATTAATACATACAGCAAACATTTGCTAAACACCTATGGTGTGCTGGGCACTGTCCTATGAGCTAGGAATATAAAGGTATGAAAGTACATAATCCAATGGGAGAGTTAGAAATTTTGGAAGAGAATCATCATGTTTTCATGGCTAGCAGAGGTGATTCCTGAGTTGATAGTTACAGGAAGAGTGGAGGCTGACTGATTAAGGAGTTGGGGGATGAGAGAATCCCAGGCAGTGCCAGCATAATGACATGGTGTGAAAAGGGAGTGACCAGCAGCTCTAGTGAGCTATCAGGCTAGAGAGCAGGCAAGGGCTCAGGTGGATCTTGTAGGCCTTGATAAGTCCTGCAGATAAGTCCTTTGGAGGTGAGACAGCAGAAGGAGATGCAAGAGAAAGCAGACCTCTGGAGATCAGAGCGTGGGGTGGGCAAGTACAGTGTCACAGAAGCAAAGGGAGGAAGTGGGGTGTCAACAGCATTCTTTAGCAGAGAGAGGATGGGAAGGACAGAGACCCAGGAGAGGGAGGGTTTGACTAGAAGAAGGTCCTTAATGGGCTCCTGCTTCCATCCCAAATAGGGTAAGACAAAGCTAATACACCATCTTCCTAGAGCTACCAGATCTGCAGATTAGCTTTCCTACAGCTCAGACAGAAGGAAGTCTCAGCTCCCAGCCGCTGTTTTTTCACTTTCCTTCTCGTTTAGAGTCTAGTGCCCAACAAATTCAACCAGCAGCATGCCCTGTGACCACATCCCCATTCTGTGTGTGTGTGTGTGTGTGTGTGTGTGTGTGTGTGTGTGTGTGTGTGTGTGAGAGAGAGAGAGAGAGAGAGAGAGAGAGAGAGAGAGAGAGAGAGAGAGAGAGAGAGTTTGTGAATTAGAGAAGAATGAGGTGTTACTCTAGTATCGTGTTAAATTTTCTGAATTATTCTAAGTTGTGAAAAAAATAGTGAATACTGGAGCTCCCTCAAAACAGATTCTGGGTACTCTCTGCAGTTAACAGCCAGCTTTTGGTGACTCTTGTGCAGATCTGTTTGGCACTGTGTTGCATAATTATTTTTATCTCGGGATCAGATCTGAGTCATTCGGAGTCCGAGTCTTCCGGGCGCTGATATGGCACCAGGTGTTGTCAGTGCACGTCTTTCTTCTTGGACCTCTGCCCGCCCTGACTGAGTCCCAGCTGAAGGGCCTTGTACTTTCAGTGCCTGTGGGGTTGGAGGTTATGTGGTTTTTGAACAGCTAACCCTACCCCCAAACCCTGCTGAAAAATTCTGATAACCTGCCTGATTTTTTATTTTATTTTAATAGTCCCAGTTGCAAGATGCTGTTCCTGGGAGTAAGTTATACCTGTCAATCATTGAGAACCCAGACTTGTGCCTTTAGAAATTAATTTTACTTATAAAACTACCAAAAGGAGCCCTAACCGTTTTGGCTCAGTGGATAGAGAATCAGCCTACGGACTGAAAGGTCCCAGGTTCTATTCCGGTCAAGGGCATGTACCTTGGTTGCGGGCACATCCCCAGTAGGACATGTGCAGGAGGCAGCTGATCGATGTTTGTCTCTCAGCAATGTTTCTAACTCTCTATCCTTCTCCCTTCCTCCCTATAAAAAAGCAATAAAATATATTTTTTTAAAAACTACCAAAAGGAATTTAAAGTATAGTTTTATAGTTGTCAGTTATTAAAAATATTTATTCTAAATATATAGTTCACTCTTTACTAATCTATAATAATAAAAGTGTAATATGCTAATTAGACCAGACAGCCAAACGACCTTCTGGGCATCATTCTGGACGTCCTTCCGGACGAAGCCACTACAGTGGGGGCCGAGGCAGAGGCGGTTAGGGGTGAGCAGTTAGGGGCAGGCAAGCAGGTAAGTGGTTAGGGGAAATCAGGCAGACAGGCAAGTGGTTAGGGGCAATGAGGCAGGCAGGCAGAGGGGTTAGGGATAATGAGGCAGGCAGGCAGAGTGGTTAGGGGCGATGAGGCAGGCAGGCAAGCAGGCAAGTGGTTAGGGGCAATCAGGCAGGCAGGCAAATGGTTAGGGGCGATGAGGCAGGCAGGCAGAGGGGTTAGGGATGATGAGGCAGGCAGGCAGAGTGGTTAGGGGCGATGAGGCAGGCAGGCAGGTGAGTGGTTAGGAGGCAGCGGTCCCAGATTTCAAGGGAGTGCAGGCCGGGCTGAGGGACCTTCCCCCCAACCCCTGTGCATGAATTTCATGCATCGGGCCTCTAGTATATTTAAATAAACATGTTGACTTACTGTAACTTGACCCTTAATTCACTGCACTAACAGTTGGGAGTTTTTGTGTTTATTCTTTTTCTATTGCAGGTGCTGGTCTCAGTGTCAGTGATAATGAATCTGGTCAAGGCAGCCAGGAGGGAGGCACCTTGACTGACTCCCAGATCGTAGAACTCAGGAGGATACCCATTGCTGACACCCATCTCTAGCGGCACAGTAACCATTAGAATGAGGATACTTTCATATTCGTATTGGCTTTGTGCTAAAACTCTATAAGTACATGCAGCCATATAATAGGAAACTGTGAAATTATTAACCCAGAAGTGATTGTTGTGTTGGAATATAAATTACTTGTGTCTTTGTGCAACCTGAAAATTCATTGCTGTAATGGAAGACTGGATTGAGTTATATCAGTTAATAGAATGTACATATTCCAAGAATATTAGTTGTTTTTAATCATCATACATGGCTAACATTGTTTAATAACAGTAATAACAATCAATAAAAACAATAGAACCCATTTGGCATCCCCGGGGCTCGTTATTTAAAGGGAGATGTTGTGCATGAGCAAAGAAACATGCTCCATGTCCAGGTGATGTTCAGCGCCCTGTTGCTTCCAGCACTGACGCAGGTGGTCCAGATTCAAGGCTTCCCAGCACCTAGAAGACTTTCATTCCTAAAAACCACAACATTTCTTTTCTGCTGACGGGGTTACTGCAGTTTGCATAGTCTTTCATTGAAAGTATGTATTTCTGCTCATTACAAAATTAGGGAACTGAACTTTTTCCAAAATGAATGTTCTGTTCCCAGTTAAAAATAACTCCAGCGAGCATTTTAGCACAGTGATGAAGAGGATCGTTCAAACAGTACAGTTTGTTTGGAAGAAATATTTTTTGGTTTGGATTTTTAGTCTCCCTTTTCTTGGAATGAGGAATCAGAAAGCCTGTCCCAGAACAAACACTATTGTGTTCGTGATGATTTCATTGACTATGGTTCCAGAACAGTCATTAGGAACAGAACAAGTCTGTCCTAAGGAAGCCTTTTTGACCTTTGGAATTGTTAAGTAATTTTGAGAGAATCAGTATCATTCCAAGAAAAAATTAAAATTAATAAAATTTTATGTAAGAGAACATTTTTATCTGTTAATTACTTCCGTTAGAGCCACAATTAAAACATCTAAGTGCTTTGTTAAATAAAGCTGTTAAACATGGCTTTATTTTTTATAAAACCTGAGGTGGCAATATTTACCTTGATAAATTATAAAATGACTCCTCTCTTGTTCTTGTCAGTCCTCTCCCCGATCCCATCTCCTCCCTCTTATATGGAGTTTTGATCAGTGGATTGCCGTTAGAAAGTAAAAGCTGCATAGCAAAATTAAACAGCATAAAAAGCAAAGGCTATACTATTTATGGAGTTATCTTTTTTAGAAACTTTAGAAATGGTGTTAATAAGATTGAATTTACCTGAAGTGACAAGTAAGGTAGTTGTCTCTTTCAACCTACAGTATTGTACCGTAGTCTCTCCCACGCTAGGGTAGAGGCAATTGATTAAATTGGTTACAATATGTAAAAGTTAATATGAAAATTTTGAAATTAAGTAAGCATTCTAAAATTATTAATAGGTTTTGGTGAATTTGGGGCTTAGGTATTAATTACAGAAATGTGAGATTTCATCATGTGGAATCCATGGTCATAAGCACTGTAACATTTTTTTGCAGATAACTAGATGTCTCATTCTCTAACAAAGGCAGTGGTCAATAGCTATTTTCATTTCTACATGCTGTCAGAATTTGGGGAAATCTGGCCAAAAACGTGACCAATCTGGGACACCTTTCTTACTTCAGTTACTGGATTTCCATTGCTGTTCAAAAGGCCATCTTGATAAGAAATCAACAGGACCACCTGCAGAATCCTGTTCAGCAGGATTCTTTTAAATATTGGAAGGAAAAAACAAGATTTCTAGAAGCCACAGTGCTAAAACAAATAAGCTTCATATTCCAACAGCAGCAATATTTTGCCAGTCTGTTTCCTCCCAATGTAGATTAAAATGGGACAGCTGCCAGGGAAGCGCAGTACTGCGGAGGAAGAAACAAATCAAATCCAGTTCTTAAAAATGAAAACTGAAGGGCTGGGACTATAGCACTTTGGCTGTGGTTTTTCTCTTTCAGGAGGTTTGTTCCTTTTTTTTTCTTTCTCCTTAACATTTTGTAAACAGCTTTTTTAAGATATAATTCACATTCCTTATGACTCACTCATTTAAAGTGTGCAATTCAAAAATATTTGCTATATTACATTATGGGGTTTTTAATTGTGGTAAATATATGTAACCCAAAATTTTCCATTTTAACCACTTTAAATATAATTTTAAAATTCAGTGGCATTAATTGCATTCACAGTGGTATGCAAACATTGCTTCTATATCCAAAACTTTTTTATCACCCCAAACAGAAACTCTGTACCCCATCTCTATATTCTCTATATTCCTCTGTCAATAGACAATTAACATTTCTTTGGGCAATGTTTCTGCTGTATTTTTGTGATTCTTTAATTTGCGTTTTGTTTTGTTTTGGGTTTCTTTAAGCTTTTATTTTTAAAAATATTTTTAATGGGATTTTCCTCATTCGGATGCAAGTGCAGCAGGAATGCAGTTGGGGTATAGGGTAGCAGTAGAGCTGGTGGAATTCCTATTAATAAGATGGGAGACCAAGCAAATGAAAATCTTAGTAAGCAAAACACAGACAGGATTTCACTGGGGAACTTCAGCTTTGAGTTGGTTTTCAATCTTTTGAGGTGTTTTAGGGCTTAATCGATATTTTCCATGTTTCCCTCCCAAATATGATCAGAGAAGTTTAAATATGTAATGGAGGTATCACTGTAAACGAAAGTGCTATTCAAGGACATAGCTTCCAGCCCTTGCTGGTTTGGCTCAGTGGATAGAGTGTTGGACTGTGGACTGGAAGGTCCCAGGTTCAATTCTGGTCAAAGGCACATGCTCGGGTTGTGGGCTTGGTCCCCAGTAGGGGGCATGTAGGAAGTAGCTGATGAATGATTTCTATCTCTCACTTCCTCTCTGAAATCAGTAAAAATGTATTAAAAAACAAAAAAACAGCATCCAAACCATTTCACTTTTTTTCCCCTCCCAGACTAAGATTCTCCCCGAGTTTAGCCTAAGGCCTCTAGAGGGTGAATCTGTTTAAGGGTAGATCTCAATCAGATAAGTCAATGGTGCTGACCTTTTCAAAGCAGTTGGTTGCCAGAGTAGATCTCATCTAAGTAGCCTGAGCTGGGTAGGAAGAGGGAAGGCACCAAGAGCATTCCAATGTTTTCGGTAGCCTTTTTTTTTTTTTTTTTTATCTTTATTTATCTTTATCTATCAAGGGCATTCCAATGTTTCCTGTAGCATTTTTTTTTAATCCCCTTTTGTTTCCCCATTGACTCCTTCTAGCCTGTCCTGTAACCTTTTAATTGTGAATGGCACGAACCCAGTCTCCCCACTGCTTCTCTAACAGGATACAAGCAGAAGGGCCACACTGTCCATGGGTAGCATTTAAAGAATGGACAAAGTGACTAAGGCTCAGAACTCTTCCAATTATCATCCATCTTTTCTAGTCCTTTGTCTGACTAGTGAAATAACGTACAAGATTAACAAGGAATGTAGTCAGAACAATCCAGATGTTCACTTAATGCTTCAGTATCAATTGATTAATAAACATATTTGACGTCAGTAAATTAGATGGTTTCAGGAAAAGAAGTAAATGGAGAAAAAAAAAGCTGTTTGCCTTCATCTATGACAATGAGATGTGCCATGGACCTTGGTGAATCACAGATACTTCAGTTCAGTTCCCAGCCGGGACCCTGTGGAAGACTCAGCAGCTGGTCTCACAGCTTTGTGCTGAAGTCCCTAAAAATGACTCAGCTCAAGGAAATTGTTAGCACTTTGATTACATGAAACAGTCCTGTGAAATAATATGAGTAATCACTTTCCTAATAAATAAAAGGAGGCAAATTTAAGCAGGGTACACTATACTTTTTGCCTTTAACAATCCTTTTAGAATTTATGAGCAAAATCAGAAATTCAATCTTTTTAAACGTTAGGAACGTACTGATAGCATTTGTTTTGTAACACTAATGAAGGAAAGAGACAAGGAAAACCATTTCAATATTACTTATTTTGAATTTGGAGTGTGATTACATTTATTTTCAAAAATAGGGTGTATGTGGGAGAGTGATGTTGAAAAAAGTTCTGGTGGGAATTCAGAGCAAGAAAATCAAGAAAAATCATGATAATAACAATTGCTATTACAGTTTACAGTGCATTGATTAAAAGATATTTTTTAAAGCTGATTCATGAAGTATATGAAACTGCCCAACATCCTACCCCATTGTGTGTGTGTATATATAAATATATAAATATTTGAAGAATTTTGCCACATTATAGGAAGGAAGCATAATCATTTAATAATATACTTGAAAGAATAGGTGAAAAACACTAAAACAAATTAGAAAGGTGCTCAAGAACCGTCAGGGGCGTTATGGTATTATATAGTAATTGGTGGTTTCCTCTTTTTAAATATCATCTTTATCCTCGAGGCTCATCCATGTGGTCACATATTGCATAATTTTCTTCTTTTTATAAGCTGACTAGCATCCCATTGCATGTGTATGCCACATTTTCTTTGGCTATTCATCTGTTGATGGGCATTTGGGTTGTTTGAATAGTTGCAATGAACTTGGGCATGCAGATGTCTCTTCTAGCTCATGATTTTAATTCTTTTGGATAAATACCAAGAAGTGATATTGCTGAATCATATGGTAGTTCTATTTTTAATATTTGAAGAACCTCCCTGATGTTTTCCATAGCAGCTGCACTATTTTGCCTTTGGACCAATTGTGTACAAGGGTTCTCATTTCTCTACGTCATCACCAACACTTGCTATCGTTTGATTTTTTTATCATAGCCATCCTGACAGGTGTGAGGTGATATCTTGTGGTTTCCATTTGCATTTCCCTGATGACTAGTGACATTGAGCATTTTTAAATACCTGTTGGCCATTCGTATGTCTTCTTTGGAGAAATGTCTGTTTAAGTCCTTGGCCCATTTTTTAATTGGGTTATTAGGGGGCTTTGCTATAGAGAAGTAGGACTTCCTTATATTTTGGAGATTGACTTCTCATCAGATATGTGGTTTGCAAATATTTTCTCCCATTCCATATCATAGGTCGCCTTTTCACTCTCTTTATAAGTGAAATAAGCCAGTGACAAAAAGACAAATACTACATGGTTCCATGATCTGTGAGATATCTAAAATAGTCAAATTCCTAGAATCAAAAAGTAGAATGGTGGGACTGAGGGAAGGGAGAAATGGGGAGTTACTAATCAATGGACATAAGCAAGATGAATAAGCTCTAGAGATCTGCTGTATAACCTTGTAGCTATAGGCAACAATACTCTATTGTACACTTAAGATTTTGTTCTTACTACAGTAAAATATAAAAATTTCATTTGCCAGCAGGGCTGCTTGACCACTGTTCTTCACTACAAATGCTGGCATTGCATGGAGAAAGAACTCTCTCCCAAAGACTGTGAAAAACTTATTTTCCAGGTAAGGGTGAGAAAGATGGTGGATTTAACCCTTTGGTTACAAAATATTTGTGTATATGTAATTTTCCACACAAAGCCCTTATGACTAAAAGGTCATGGAAAAATAATGAAATATATAAAGTAAATATCACCTCTAGTTATTTATTTATTCTCTGTTTGACCTTCCTCATTGCCCAATAATCCTTTAAAAATCACCTTAATTTGAATGTTATATAGACGACTGCTAAAATGAAAACTTTTTCAGTGGTCTGAAGACTCCTTGGATAACGGGGAAGCAGAATGAATTACATATATAATTCAACAAATTATAGCTTTGAAAATAAAGTCTGTTTGGTAACATAAATATATGGCATCTAATTCATTCAATAATTGCTATCAATTTGGATTTTTAAAGCCAAAACATCTGTAACTAAATCTATAAAAGATCAAGAAAAATTATGCTCTAATTTAGCTAGTAGGATAAAGATTATTTTTTATCAGTTCAACAAATATTTTGGGGGCATGAGTTTTGTTCCAGGCATTGTGCTAGGTGCTTAGGATGCCAAAACCAATAAAACGTAGTTCCCACTCTTCATAAGTTTACAGTCTAGTGCAGGTTTCTCAACTGGGTTCTGCAGATGTCTTTAGGGGTTCTGTAAGAGGTTACTAGGAGTTCCAGAAAAGATTGAAAAACATTTTTAAATTGTTTGAACTTAATTCCCCATGCAATACCAGCACTTGCAAGTGAAGAGTAATGATCAAGCAGCCCTGTTAGCACATTACATTTTGTCCTTTGCCAGAAACAAACTCTACTCTCCACAGTTCAGACTTTATCTCGGAGAATGGCAAGAAGCCATGACTTTTGACTCATAATCCTTTGGGTTGTCTTGAGAAATAAGAATGTGGCTAGATATGGGAAAGTCTTGACTTATATATAACTAGTGGCTCAGTGCACAAATTCGTGCATATTGAAAGGAAATTAATTAGAAGAAATATTTTAATTTTGCTTTTTGCGTCTTGCTAATGAAAAGAAAATAGAATTGTACTGAATCTTCTATCTATCTACTTCAGGACTTCTGTGAGGATCAAATGAGATGAGGCACGGGAAAATGCTTCACATACACTTGTTTAAACTGTAAAATGTTTGCACCTGGCTATAAAGCAAGTCGGGTTTCTGGGCTAAAGAAACTCTAAGGAGGCTAGTCGCTAGGGAGAGGAAGCTGGGCATTGCTATGTGACATCATTACCCAGCGCCCACAGCCACCATTTCTGGGCTGGGCTGTGGGCCGCATTTTGCGCCATGGGGTCTTGGCAGCATTGGCTGCAATTTGGTGGGGTGTTGCTCCGGGGTGGTGGCGGGGCCTGTGTCCCACTTGGGGGAAGCCAAATGTTGGTTTGTCTGCACCAGGTCCATGGTGCCATTTATTTTTAAATGGCCAGTGCGCATTATGGCAGTTTCTGCATTGATCATCTGCCCCCTGGTGGTCAGTGTGCATCATAGCTACCAGTTGGTCGGATGGACACTTAGCCTTTTATATATAGACTAGTAGCCCATTTGCAGGAAGAATCCTGCAAGCGGCCGCTGCGGCTGCTGCTGCTGCTGCCGCCGCCGTTGCGGCCACTGCGCCTGCACCCACCCGTCCTGCTCCGCCCCGCTCTGCCCTGCCCCGCCGCGCTCCGCCCCGCCCGGGCTTTCCCTCTGGCAGCCACCTTGCTTTCCGCTTTTCCTCCCTCTTACTTCTAAGTTGTCTTCAGTCTTCACTCCTCCCTCCCTCAGTGTATGCAAATTAACCGCCATCTTTGTTGGGTAATTTGCATACTCGCCCTGATTGGCTGGTGGGCGTGGCTTTGGCTGGTGGGCGTGGCTTGGGTGTAGCAAAGGTGTGGTCAATTTGCATATTACTATTTTATTAGGTAGGATAGATTATTTTGTAACAGAATGAAATAGAGGCATTTCTCAGTTATAAAGGTAATAATGTGTTCTTCTGAACCTTGGACACTAACAAGTAATGGGATAGATATTTATTGCTTACCTTTAGAGTACATTTAATCTTATTCCTTGGCTCACTATGATTATAAATTATGTGTTATCTACAATTGAGTGATACAATTCAGATTGTTATTTCAAATGTATTTAATGTAGACATAATGAATTAACCATGAAATTACAAATACACACTTCTTTGACACTGAGATTAGAACAGGCCCTGGAGTAGAGGTGCTGTTAGAGTATTCAGTCCCACTAAATTATGCATGGAGAGTAAGTTCCTTTGTCCTCAGAGAACAGGTTGAGTTTGAAGATGGGCAGCAGGAAATGAGAATCTCTCCCCTCTTCATCTCAACTCTGTCCCCATGCTGGCATTTCATTTGCATACCAGGTGCTTGGGGATATTCAAGAATGGGGCAAGTCCTATTTCTGAGTGCTGATCCTGGTCAGAACTTTAGTAAAGAATCAAAGTGGTCAAGCATGTTCTTCTTACCTCACAGAAGTAGTTTGTTTTTCTTGTTTTTATTTCTATTATTATTATTATTATTAATCCTCACCCAAGGATTTGTTTTTTATTTATTTTATAGAGAGAGGAAGAAGGAGAGAGAGAGAGAAACATCAATGTGAGACAGAAACTTCAATTGGTTGCCTCCTGAACACACCTGGGCCAGTTTGAACCCACAACCTAGGTATGTACCTTGGCCGGAATCAAACAAACAACCTTTGGGTGTAGAGGATGCTGCTCCAACCAACTGAGCCACCTGCCCAGGGCTTCACAGAAGTAGTCCCTTTTTGTTGTTGTTGTTATTATCAGACTTTATTTACAATACAAAAAAAAAGAAAAATATACCAGTAAAAGAAGGAGCATATGGTATGTTATTGTGGTTTTACTTTGTTGTTTTTTTAAATTTCTTTATTAAGGTATTACATATGCGTTCTTATTCCTCCATTCCCCGCCCCCCAACCCCTTCCCCATTCATACCCTTACCCCCCCTGTTGTCTGTGTCCATTGGTTAGGCTTGTATGCATGCATACGAGTCCTTTGGTTGATCTCTCCCCTTACCCCCACCCTCCCCTACCTTCCCTGAGGTTTGACGATCTGATTGATGTTTCTCTGTCTCTGGACCTGTTTTTGTTCATCAGTTTATGTTTTTCGTTATAGTCCATAAATGAGTGAGATCATGTGATACTTATCTTTCTCTGCCTGGCTTATTTCACTTAGCATAATGCTCTCCAGCTCCATCCATGTTGTTGCAAATGGTAAGAACTCCTTTTTTACTGCAGAAGTAGTCTTTATACACTTATCTTCTGCTCTGTAGCTGAAAATACCAGATTACTTTTTTCCTCATGCAATTGCCACCTGTGTCCTCTCCATCGAGAAATATGGCTTATGGATTCAATACTGGACTTTTAGAAATTCATTTTTAAAATACCAATTCTGTTCCTGCCTTAAGAGAAGTGAAAAGCAGTTGATATTTTCTGCCTTCTAGGATTTTACCAACAAAGTAAATATATTTTCAGTATAGATGAAGTAGAAAGACAATGAACTGTAAGTGTTCTCATTGCTATTGGTATTTGTGGCAAAGGTAGGGGAAAGAGTATTCTGTATGCGTGTGAATTATTTTTTTTTCATATTATTAAAGCAATATATCCCAAGTTTCAAAGATTTGACAAGTTCCGTACAATCTCTTTCATCAGTGGATGGATACTTTCAAACTTCATGGTCTTCTGCCAGGTAGGACTGGGTGTCATTCACTGGTTTAAGGTCGACTCCATTTCAGGGCATGTTGTGTGGTACAGTAACGGTGGGAGGATAAAACATGCAATCAGGTCTTGTACACTGAGTGTTAAATCTACAGTGCTTTCGGTGATAGATGGGACATTCTGTTTTCTTACAATAAGGGAAGTAATGGCCAAGTTCACTACTAGAAGATGGTGATGGTTTTGGTGTTGTAACTGCTGGGT